>NC_133619.1:483652162-483952162 GCF_048593235.1 Sminthopsis crassicaudata | reverse complement strand
AAATGTATCATGGTTCATGGTTCTCACTAGGTTTAGAGCTTCAATCATTCCATAGGTTGTACTTTCCCTTTTGTGACATTTTTTTTTTTTTTTTGGAAGCAGATGAGTATGAAGAGCTCAGTCATGTGAGAAGATGAATTAACATATGTCGTTTGAATTTCTTAAGGAAAAGTTACCATACAGAGTTTTATCCTATATATACAAAGTTGATACTACTAACTCACCCCATGAAGAGATTTATCTTATGAGTAGTTTCCAACAGCACTCTCCAATGGGAGCTAAGCCTTCTACTCTTCTCAATCATTTCCCCTGGTGACCAGTGGCTCAGGTTTCTAAAACTGTAGTTGATATTAAAGGTATCATGTGTGGTTATTGAACAAAGAGATTTTTATGAACTGGTCCCCACAGGGATTAAACGTGTCTTCCATGACCTCATTAGCTCTCTAGCCAACTAAGCTATCCATCTTCTAAGGCAAACTGTTATTATACATTAAACCATATTTGTTACCTGCTTCTGTAGTCTCTGGAAGTGGGATGACATTTCCACCATATGTCATTAACTGTTCTCTAGAGGGATTGTGTGTGCATACACACTTTTTCTAAAGTAGATATGACTGACTTCTGTATGCAAAGCCGAGAGAGTTTGCTCCTGAAGATGGTATAAAGTTAGGAAAATAAGATAAAGGACAGTAGCTGCTTTTCTGCATACCACCATGAATCCACCAAATCAATATTGTCAACACTCACTGGAAATAAGGCAGGGAACAGGAATGAAATCATTGAAGCAAGCAAGAAAAAAACAAACAAACAAACAAACAAAAAAACAATTAGCAGCATCCTATTATCTCTGAAACCTTGAAGAAAATAAATTCTTCTGGTTTGCAAATCATTTTGGTTTTTAAATTACACCAAGGTATCCTTAAAAGAAAGAAAGAAAGTCCTGCCACCATGAGAAAAAGCTCCAATAAGTGGCCAGTCTGATTGATTGGAGGTGTTTATCTGAGTCTCCAGCAGGCAGCCATTATTGCATTAGTCATCCAGCCCAGCAGGAATTGTACTAGAGCAGAAAATGCCCCTTTCCCCCTACTGAGGAAAATGGCCCCCTACTCTATGAAAATAGACTAGCTCACTCTCAACACTTTCTTCCCAGCTTTTATCAGTTCTTTTGTTCCCTCAGGCCCAGGAGTTGAGTGATATTGAATGTGCTTGTTTTTTTGTTTCTTTTTTTTTTTTTTTTTTTTTTTTAATCAGGATCTTTTCATTTTGATATATCTGTTTTAAATAAAGTTGTCCACCAACTTATATCATCATCAAACTGCTAAAGGAAATTTGGATGGAGGCTATGAGAATTTGTGGCAGGTTTCAAACATTCCCTTAACTGCTTAATGAGATTATTTATATTGACTATTCAAACTGATTATTGAAATAAGTGAGAGTCTCTGCTGAACAGGATTTTTCATATTTTTGTCAGCAGTTTCATCACTATAAATTAATTAACTTACAAATTTAAGATGTAGGAGGAATCTCAGAGACCATCTAATCAGATAGGTATTTAATCTGCAATCTATTCTCTAATGTGGAGCCTCTATTTAACGATTTTGGGGTCTATATTTGAACACCTAAGCAACAAAAGTTGTATTTTATTTTCCAAAGATCATAACATAATGTTAGAATTGAAAGAGGCCTTCCTTCAAAAGTTATTTGATTCAAAATCTATATTTTAAAAAAGAAGAAACAAAAGCCAGGAATGTAAAATAACTTACTCTAGGCACACCAATACTAAGTAGCAGATTTAAAAGTAGAAACTAGACAGAATAAATGTTTAACAATCAGCTTTGTCATAAAACTAAAAACAAAACAACCAACCACCTCCCATAAAGTACTCACAACACCTTTTAAATTTAATCTGTGTTCTTTAAATTTTCTCCATCATTCTCTCTCTCTCTCTCTCTCTCTCTCTCTCTCTCTCTCTCTCTCTCTCTCTCTCTCTCTCTCTCTCTCTCTCTCTCATTTTTCCCATCATTTTCTTAAGTTTGGACATTATTTTTTTAATAGCTTTTTATTTACAAGATATGTGCCTGGGCAATTTTTCAGCATTGACAGTTGTAAACTCTTTTGTTCCAACTTTTCCCCTCCTTCTCCCTACCCCTTCCCTGAGATGGCAGGTTGACCAATATATGTTAAATATGTAAAAGTATAAGTTAAATATAATATATTGTACAAAATATATATGTACAAAAAGAATCGGATTTTGAAACAGTGTACAATTAACCTGTGAAGGAAATCAAAAATGTAGGCAGACAAAAATAAAAAATAAAAATATAGGGATTGGAAATTCTATGTAGTGTTTCATAGTTAACTGCCAGAGTTCTTTCACTGGGTGTAGCTAGTTCAGTGCATTACTACTCTATTTGAACTTATTTGATTCTTCTCATTATTGGAGAGGGCCTCATACATCAGAATTGATCATCATATAATATTGTTCTTGAAGTATATAATGATCTCCTGAAATCCTGTTGGTCAGTTCTTACAGAAAAATAATATTCAATGATATACATATACCACAATTTATTCAGCCATTCTCTAATGAATGGGAATTTACTCAGTTTTCAGTTTCTGGCCATTAAAAGAGGACTGCCACAAACATTCATGCACATACAAATCTCTTTGGGATATAAGCCCAGTAGTAACACTGCTTGATCAAAGGGTATGCACAGTTTTATAACTCTTTGAGCATAGTTCCAAATTGCTCTCCAGAATGAGTGGATGTATTCACAATCCACCAACAATGTATCAGTGTCCCAATTTTCCTATACCCTCTCCAACATTCTGCATTATCTTTCCCTATCATTCTAGCCAATCTGACAGGTATGTAGTAGTATCTCAGAGTTGTCTTAATTTGCATTTCTCTGATTAATAATGGCTTGGAGCATCTTTTCATGTGGCTAGAAATAGTTTCAATTTCTTTGTCTGAGAATTGTCTGTTCATATCCTTTAACCATTGGTCAATTGGAGAATGGCTTGATTTCTTATAAATTAGAATCAATTCTCTATATATTTTGGAAATGAGACCTTTATCAGAAGCTTTTTTTTTAATTAATAATTTTTTATTATATATATATATTTATAATATTATCCCTTTTATTCATTTTTCCAAATTTCCCCCCCCCCTCCCTCTATTCCCTTCCCCCAATGACAGGCAATCCCATACATTTTACATGTGTTACAATATAGCCTAGATACAATACATGTGTGTGAATATCATTTTCTTGTTGCACAATAAGCATTAGATTCTGAAGGTACATGCAACCTGGGCAGACAGATATTAGTGCTAACAATTTACATTCACTTCCCAGTGTTTCTTCTCTGGGTGTAGCTACCTCTGTCCATCATTGATCAACTGGAAGTGAGTTGGCTTTTCTTTATGTTGAAGATTTCCACTTCCATCAGAATACATCCTCATACAGTGTTGTTGTTGAACTGTATAGTGATCTTCTGGTTCTGCTCATTTCACTCAGCATCAGTTGATTTAAGTCTCTCCAGGCCTCTCTGTATTCCTCCTGCTGGTCATTTCTTACAGAGCAATAATATTCCATAACCTTCATATACCATAATTTACCCAACCATTCTCCAACTGATGGAAATCCATTCATCTTCCAGTTTCTAGCTACAACAAAAAGAGCTGCCACAAACATTTTGGCACATATATGTCTCTTTCCGCTCTTTAGTATTTCTTTGGGATATAATCCGAGTAGTAGCGCTGCTGGGTCAAAGGGTATGCACAGTTTGATAGCTTTTTGGGCATAATTCCAGATTGCTCTCCAGAATGGCTCGATTCTTTCGCAACTCCACCAGCAATGTATTAGTGTCCCAGTTTCCCCACATCCCCTCCAACATTCATCATTATTTGTTCCTGTCATCTTAGCCAATCTGACAGGTGTGTAGTGGTATCTCAGAGTGGTCTTAATTTGCATTTCTCTGATCAGTAGTGATTTGGAACACTCTTTCGTGTGAGTGGATATAGTTTCAATTTCTTCCTCTGAGAATTGTCTGTTCATATCCTTTGACCATTTATCAATTGGAGAATGGTTCGGTTTCTTATAAATTAGGGTCAGTTCTCTATATATTTTGGAAATGAGACCTTTGTCAGAACCTTTGTTTTTAAAAATATTTTCCCAATTTGTTACGTCCCTTCTAAACTTGTTTGCATTAGTATTATTTGTATAGAAACTTTTTAGTTTGATGTAATCAAAATCTTCTATTTTGTGATCAATAATGATCTCTAGTTCTCCTCTAGTCATAAATTCCTTCCTCCTTCACAAGTCTGAGAGGTAGATTATCCTCTGTTCCTCTAATCTATTTATGATCTCATTCTTTATGCCTAAATCATGGACCCATTTTGATCTGATCTTGGTATATGGTGTTAAGTGTGGATCCATATCTAATTTCTGCCATATTAATTTCCAGTTTTCCCAACAGTTTTTTCTGAATAATGAATTTTTATCCCTAATGTTGGTATCTTTGGGTTTGTCAAAGATTAGATTGCTATAGATGTACCCTTTTTTGTCCTTTGTATCTAATCTGTTCCACTGATCTACCAGTCTGTTTCTTAGCCAATACCAAATGGTTTTGGTGACTGCTGCTATATAATATAGCTTTAGATCAGGTACACTTAGACCACCTTCCTCTGAGTTTTTTTTCATTAGATCCCTTGCAATTCTCGACCTTTTATTCTTCCATATGAATTTTGTTGTTATTTTTTCTAGGTCATTGAAATAGTTTCTTGGGAGTCTGATTGGTATAGCACTAAATAAATAGATTAGTTTGGGGAGTATTGTCATCTTTATTATATTCGCTCGGCCTATACAAGAGCACTGAATGTCTTTCCAATTATTTAAATCTGACTTTATTTTTGTGGCAAGTGTTTTGTAATTTTTCTCATATAATTCCTGACTTTTCTTTGGTAGATGGATTCCCAAATACTTTATACTCTCAACATTTGTTTGGAATGGAATTTCTCTTTGTATCTCTTGGTGTTGCATTTTGTTAGTGATATATAAAAACGCCGAGGATTTATGTGGATTTATTTTGTATCCTGCCACTTTGCTGAAATTTTGAATTATTTCTAGTAGCTTTTTAGCAGAGTCTTTGGGGTTCTCTAAGTATACCATCATGTCATCTGCAAAAAGTGATAGTTTGATTTCCTCATTTCCTACTCTAATTCCTTGAATCTCTTTCTCGGCTCTTATTGCCGAGGCTAGCGTTTCTAGTACTATATTGAATAGTAATGGTGATAGTGGGCAACCTTGTTTCACTCCTGATCTTACTGGGAAAGGTTGCAGTTTATTTCTATTGCATATTATGCTTACTGACGGTCTTAAATATATGCTCCTGATTATTCTAAGGAATAGTCCATTTATTCCTATACTCTCAAGAGTTTTTAGTAGGAATGGATGTTGGATTTTGTCAAACGCTTTTCCTGCATCTATTGAGATGATCATATGGTTCTTATTAATTTGATTATTAATATGGTCAATTATATTAATAGTTTTCCTAATATTAAACCAGCCCTGTATTCCTGGAATAAATCCTACTTGATCATTAGTGTATTATCCTGGAGATGATTTTCTGAAGTCTTTTTGCTAATATCTTATTTAAGATTTTAGCATCAATATTCATTAAGGAGATTGGTAAATAATTTCCTTTCTCAGTTTTCAATCTACCTGGTTTAGGTATCAGTACCATGTCTGTGTCATAAAAGGAGTTTGGTAGGACTCCTTCATCCCTATTTTTTCAAATAATTTATATAACATTGGGGCTAATTGTTCTTTAAATGTTTGGTAGAATTCACATGTGAATCCATCTGGCCCTGGGAATTTTTTCCTGGGGAGCTGATTAATAGCTTGTTCTATTTCTTTTTCTGAAATGGGACTATTTAAGCAATTTATTTCCTCCTCTGTTAATCTAGGAAGCCTATATTTTTGGAGGAAGTCATCCATTTCACTTAAGTTATCAAATTTATTGGCATAAAGTTGGGCAAAGTAACTCCTTATTATTTCTCTAATTTCCTCTTCATTGGTGGAAAGATCCCCCTTTTCATTTGTAAGACTAACGATTTGATTTTCCTCTTTCTTTTTTCTGATCAAATTTACCAAAGGTTTATCTATTTTATTGGCTTTTTCATAAAACCGACTCTTGGTTTTATTTATTAATTCAATAGTTTTTTTACTTTCAATATTATTGATTTCTCCTTTTAATTTTTGTATTTCAAGTTTAATTTTTGGTTGGGGGTTCATAATTTGGTCTTTTTCTAGCCTTTTAAGTTGTAAGCCCAATTCGTTAATCTTCTCTTTCTCTATTTTCTTCAAATAAGCCTCTAAAGATATAAAATTTCCCCTTATTACTGCTTTAGCTGCATCCCAAAGATTTTCGTATGATGTCTTATCATTGTCATTATCTTGGGTGAAATTATTAATTGTTTCTATAATTTGCTCTTTCACCCAGTCATTCTTTAAGATGAGATTATTCTGTTTCCAATTACTTTTTGGTCTATTTACCCCTAACTTTTTACTGAATGTAGCTTTTATTGCATTGTGATCTGAGAAGAAGGCATTTATTATTTCTGCCTTCCTACATTTAATTTTGAAATCTTTATGTCCTAATATATGGTCTATTTTTGTATAGGATCCATGAACTGCTGAGAAGAAAGTATATTCCTTTCTATTGCCATTCAGTTTTCTCCAAAGGTCTATCATACCTAGTTTTTCTAATGTTCTATTTACTTTTTAAATTTCTTTCTTGTTTGTTTTGTGGTTTGATTTGTCTAAATCTGAGAGTGCGAGGTTGAGATCTCCCACTATTATAGTTTTACTGCCTATTTCTTCTTGCAATTCTCTTAACTTTTCCTTTAGAAAGTTAGATGTTATACCACTTGGTGCATATATGTTTAGTATTGACATGGCTTCATTATTTATGCTACCTTTCAGCAGGATATAGTTTCCTTCCTTAGCTTTTTTAACTAGATCTACTTCTGCTTTTGCTTGATCTGAGATAAGGATAGCTACCCCTGCTTTTTTGGCTTTACCTGAAGCATAATAGGCTCTGTTCCAACCTTTTACCTTTACTCTGTATGTATCTCCCTGCTTTAAGTGTGTTTTCTGCAGACAACATATTGTAGGGTTCTGCTTTTTGACCCAATCTGCTATCCGTCTCCGTTTGATGGGATCGTTCATCCCATTCACATTTACAGTTAAAATTACTAATTCTGTATTTCCTGCCATCATATTATCCCCAGATTATGCTTTTTCCCTTGACCCCCCTGATCCCCCTCCCCGATATTTAATTTATAGACCCCCCTTGTGACATGCAACCCTCCCTTTTTTTTAGTATCCCTCCCCCCTCCCTCAAAGTCCCTTCACTTATTCTCCTTTTCCTTTTCCCTTTTTCTCTCCCCCCTTTTAATGAAGTGGGAAAAAATTCTCTGAAAAACAAATATGTTAATTATTTACTCTTTGAGCCTCTCCTGATGAGAGTAAGATTCACACAATGATTCTCCCCCTTACTAAATTCCCTCAGATATGGTGTATTTTCTATGCCTCTTCCTGGGATGTAGTTTCCCTCTTTTTATCATTCCTTCCCCTTTTTCTGAAACGACCTCCTTCCCTTTACTACACCCCCCTTTTTTTCTTTTATATCAGTAAAATCAAATTATCCTTGAGTACTTTCTATATACCCACAACAGAGTTACAGTTCTCAAGGGTTCTGTGTACCTTTTTCTGTTTCTCTTCAATCTTGTGGATGTAGATCAAATTTTTTGTTTAAGTCTGTTTTTTTTCTTAGAAACATATAGAATTCCTCTATTTCATTGAATGACCATCTTCTTCCATGGAAAAAGATGCTAAACTTAGCTGGGTAGTTCATTCTTGGTTGTAGTCCTTGATCTTTTGCCTTATGGAATATAAGGTTCTAGGCCCTTCTATCTTTTAATGTGGAGGCAGCCAGATCTTGAGTGACCCTTATTGTGGCACCTTGGTATTTAAATTGTTTTTTTCTAGCTGCTTGCAGGATTTTCTCCTTTGTGTGGTAATTCTGCAGCTTAGCCACAATATTCCGTGGTGTTCTTTTTTTAGGGTCTGTTTCAGAAGGAGTTCGATGAATTCTTTCCACATCTACTTTCCCTTCTGTTTCTATTATCTCTGGACAGTTCTCTTTGATAATTTCCTGTAAAATAGAATCTAGGCTCTTTTTTTGGTCATAGTTTTCTGGAAGTCCAATGATCCACAGATTATCTCTCCTAGATCTATTTTCCAGGTCTATAGATTTTCCCAGTAAGTATTTGACGTTGTTCTCCAGCTTCTCATTTTTTTGTTTTGTTTGACTGATTCTTGGGTTCTCTGTGAATCATTCATTTCTATTTGTTCCATCCTGACTTTTAAGGAGTTATTTTCTTCTTTCAAAGTTTTTAGTTCTTTTTGTAAATGCCCAATTTCCTTTTTAAATGAATTATTTTACTCTATTGAATTTTTTTCCATTTCCCTAATTTTTTTTGAGAATTATTTTCTTTTTCCAATTCAGAAATTCTATTTTCTTGAGACTTTTTTATCTTTTCCAATTCAGAAATCCTACTTTCCTGTGATTTTTTAACCTTTTCTAATTCACAAATTTTGTTTCCCTGCATCTCCTGTGAATTCTTTATTTTTTCCAACTCCAATTTCAGGACGTTGTTATTCTCTATCATAGCTTCCCTTTCCTTTCCCCATTTTTTTTCAAACTCTTTTAACTTTTTAATAGTCTCTTCTAGGAGAGAGTTATGTGATGGGGGGCAGGAATCGTTCCCCTTTAGGTTGTTATCTGCTGACTCTCTGCTGTTAACTTCCTCGGGGTTGGATACCCGCTCTTTCTCTGTGTAGAAGGAATCTATAGTTTTTCTGGCTTTTTTGTTCATATTTGAAAAATCTTTTGGGGTCTGTCCCTGGGGTAGGAAATTATTTATTTACTTCTTTACCAGCTTCCTCCCAGACCAGATGGATGCAGCGGCTCTTGTGCCTGAGCTAAGATAGAGCTCTGGGAGAGAGTTCCCCACCCCCTCCCTGGAAGTGCCTCAGAGGTGACTAGCACTGCTGTGCCTTGAGGGTGTTGTGTTCTAGCAGCTTCCCTGACTTTTGAGATTGAAGTAAAGAAGGCGCAAAGCCCAGCCTATGCTTCCTGGTGGGGCGTGGATGTCTGCAGCAGGTGACGTGAAAAGCCCCTGCGCTCAAACTGGAAGTGTCTGCCAGAAACCGTGGCCCCTAATTCAAAGGTTCCGCTTCTCTGGGACTTCTGGAGCTGAGTTCCACACCCTTCAGCTGAGCTAGGCAGTGTGTGTTGCCTTGGGCTGTATCTGCCCTTGTCAATCTCTTAACTAGTCTTAGGTGGGAGCTGAGGCCACACCCCCTGGTGCCGAGATATGCTGAGTCACCTCCAGGATCTGGGGAAAATCTAATCTATCTGAATTTTTAAAGTGTTTAGATTTCCCTTCTGAACTGCTATATTATAAGCAGAGAAGAGCTAACAGCCTGTGACAGATTCCTTTATCTCAGTGGCTTCTCTGATCCCAGAGACTTTCCCAACACAATCGGCGCAGTATGCTAGCACCCAGCTGTCTGTGCTGGCCTCTCTTCTTCCTCCCCTGGGAACTGACCTTTTCTGTTGAAACTCCAGATTCTCTTCAGCTGGTAAGTCGTGCTTCCAGTCCTTGTGGTATCTATCAGTCCAGCGCTATTTCTGAGGCTGATTTATCTAATTGGTTGTGAGGGAGTAAGGACGTTCACAGAGTCGTGTGTTTCTTCTCCGCCATCTTGGCTCCCCAATTTTTTTCATTTCTTCACCCCTGATCTTAATGGGAATATTTGCAATCTTTCCCCATTACATGTGATGCTTATTGATGGTTTTAAATAAATGCTACTAATTATTTTAAGGAAAGGTATATTTATTCCTATACTCTCAAGTGTTTTTTAATAGAAATGGATATTGGATTTTACCAAATGGTTTTTCTGCATCTATTGAGATGATCATATCTTTTTTTTTTTGTTAATTTGGTTATTAATATGGCCAATTATACTGATAGTTTTCCAAATATTGAAGCAACCCTACATTGCTGGTAGGTATAGGTCGATTTGTTCATAATGTATTATCCTGGGGATGATTTTCTGTAGTCTTTTTGCTAATATCTTATTTAAGATTTTAGCATCAATATTCATTAGGGAAATTGGTCTATAGTTTTCTTTCTCCATTTTCAACCTATCTAGTTTGGGTGCCAGTACTATGTCTGTGTCACAAAAGAAATGGGACTATTTAAATAATCCACTTCGTATTCTGTTAATCTGGAAAGCCTATATTTTTGGAGGTAGTCATCCATTTCACTTAGATTATCAAATTTATTGGCATAAAGTTGGGCAAATTAACTCATTATTTCTATAATTCCCTCCTCATTGTTAGACAGTTCCACCGTTTCATTTTTAAGACTAATAATTTGACTTTCCTCTCTCCTTTTTCTAATCAGATTTACCAAAGGTTTATCTATTTTATTGTTTTTTAATAAAATCAACTCTTAGTTTTATTTATTAGTTCAATAGTATTTTTACTTTCAATTTTATTAATTTCTCCTCTTAATTTTAGAATTTCAAATTTGGTATTTGATTGGGGGTTTTTAATTTGGTCTTTTTTTTTTTTTTTTTAGCTTTTTAAGTTGCAAGCCCAATTCATTGATCTTCTATTTCTCTATTTTCTTCAAGTAAGCCTCCAAAGATTTATAATTTCCCCTTATTACTGCTTTAACTGCATCCCACAAATTTTGGTATGATGTCTCATCATTGTCATTATCTTGAGTGAAATTGTTGATTGTGTCTATTATTTGCTGTTTCACCCAATCATTCTTCAAGATGAGATTATTTAGTTTCCAATTTCTTTTTGTTCTATTTACCCCTAACTTCTTGTTAACTTGTTGTTCCAGCACTATTTCTGAGGCTGATTTATCTAATTGGTTGTGAGGGAGTGAGGACGTTCACAGAGTCGTGTGTTTCTTCTCCGCCATCTTATAAGCTTTTTTTTTTTAAATTTATTCATTTTTTTCCTGAGGCTAGGGTTAAGTTACTTGCCCAGGGTCACACAGGTTAAGTGTCTGAGACAAGATTTGAACTCACGTCCTCCTGAATTCAGGACTGGTGCTCTATCCACTATGCCACCTAGCTGCCCCCTATCAGAAGCTTTAATTGTAAAAAATGTTTTCCCAGTTTATTGTTCCCTTCTAATCTTGTTTGCATTAGTTTTGTTTGTAGAAAAACTTTTTAATTTGATATGATCAAAATTTTCTATTTTGTGCTCAATAATGATCTCTAGCTCTTCTTTGTTCATAAATCCCTTCCTCTTTCACATGTCTGAGAGGTAAACTATCCTATGCTCTTATAATTTATTTATAATCTCATTCTTTATGCCTAGGTCATGATAAGGTCACACCTTATCTCGGTGTATGGAGTGAAGTGTGGGTCAGTGCCTATTTTCTGCCATACTAATTTCCAATTTCCCCAGTAATTTTTATCAAACAGTGAGTTTTTATCTCAAAAGCTGGGGTCTTTGGGTTTGTCAAACACTAGATTATTAAAGTTATTGGCTGTTTTTTCCTTTTAACCTAACCTATTCCAATGATCAAGTAGTCTATTTCTTAGTCAATACCAAATGGTTTTGGTAATCACTGCTTTATAATATAATTTAAGATCTGGTACAGCTAGGCTATCTTCATTTTTTTTTTCATTAATTGCCTTGAAATTCTTGACCTTTTGTTTTTCCATATGAACTTTGTTGTTATTTTTTCTAGGTTATTAAAATAGTTTTTTGGGAGTCTGACTGGTACAGTGCTAAATAAATAGATTAGTTTAGGTAGTATTGCCATCTTTATTATATTTGCTCACCCTATCCAAGAGCGTTTAATATTTTTTTTCCAATTGGTTAGATCTGACTTTATTTGTGTGGAAAGTGTTTTGTAGTTTTGCTCATATAGTTCCTGATTTTCCCTTGGCAGATAGATTCTTAAATATTTTATACTGTCAATAGTTACTTTAAATGGTATTTCTCTTTGTAACTCTAACTGTTGTATTTTCTTAGTGATATATAAGAATGCTGATGACTTGTGTGGGTTTATTTTGTATCCTGCAACTTTGCTAAAGGCATGGATTATTTCTAATAGCTTTTTAGCAGGATCTCTGGGGTTCTCTATGTATACCATCATATCATTAGCAAAGAGTGATAATTTGTTTTCCTCATTATCTACTCTAATTCCTTTAATCTCTTTCTCAATTCTTATTGCCAAAGCTAGCATTTCTAATACAGTATTAAATAGGAATGGTGTTAGTGGGCAAACTTGTTTTCACTCCTGCTCTTATTGGGAATGGTTCCAGTTTATCCCCATTATATATGATGCTTACTGATTGTTTTAAATAGATGCTATGGATTATTTTTAAGAAAAGTCCATTTATTCCTATTCTCTCAAGTGTTTTTAATAGGAATGAATGTTGAATTTTATCAAATGCTTTTTCTGCATCTATTGAGATGATCACATAGTTTTTGTTAAGTTGATTATTAATATGGTCAATTATATTAATAGTATTCCTTATATTGAACCAGCCCTGAATTTCCTACTTGATCATGGTGTATTATCCTGGGGATGATTTTCTGTAGTCTTTTTGCTAATATCTTATTTAAGATTTTAGCATCAATATTCATTGGGGAGATTGGTCTATAATTTTCTTTCTCTGTTTTCAACCAAACTGGTTTAGGTATCAGTACCATGTCTGTGTCATGAAAGGAATTTGGTAAGATTCCTTCATTCCCTATTTTTTTTTTCAAATAGTTTATATAGCATTGGGGGTAATTGTTCTTTTGTTCAACAAAAAATCAAATCACGGTTCCCAATTTCTGATTTACAAATATTCACATTGATAATTTCACAATTGGCTTTGACTCCAAAATCCTTGATTTTTCTATAGTTTCACAGATTCTCTTCCCTTACAAGTGATAATCTATACTTGAAAAGGAGGTAAGGTAAAATAGGAAATAATTATTTAGTTTTTGAAAATGTATCAATTCAACATCATTTCTGTCTGAAAAACCTTAGACCACTCTTAGATCATTTAGATCAATATTTACTAAAAAAGTTTAATTGACAAAAAAAACTAATTAGACAAATCGTTTGATCTTTCTATATTTCAATTACTTCATCTTTAAAAGAGTTGGGTTTAAGTCCCTTAAGTCTTTTGTGACTTTACATATCAGATCATATGATCTCATGCATCCCTCTGGATCTCAGTTTCCTTTTCTATAAAATGAAGCATTTTGACCAGATGATCTCCAATGCTATTTCTCATGGTAACATTCTGTGTTTCTGTGACTTTTTAGGCACACATTTACTGTGTAAAGAAGGTATACACTTATTATTCACTTAATGAAATGTGATCAAACTCAAATACAATTGTGGCTACCAAATCTATATAAGGATTCCTGTGCCTATATATTATGAAATATTAATATTTCTCTTTTGTACTTAATAACTAATTATTGCATTAGAACCAAGATTTTCCACCTTTTTTTTACTTCCTCATCCAGAAACCAAGTATGGGGAATCTCTCTTAAAGATTTACCTAGGTCAAAATCTATTTAGATGGTAAAAGAAACTGTGATTTTTAGGTGTAGGGGTATATTCCTGCTCATTGTGTTTGCTCAGAAAGATTTGTGAAATATGTCTCCTCCCTTTTGTCAGACATGTAATGTAGAAATTTATGTCTCTTTGACCAAGATTTGGGTGACAGGTAATCAGGTCATCATACCCCCAAGACTCTCATTTTAATATAGTCCTCCTTCCATTATATTAATTATTGATACCACCCTTCAGGAACACCTACTCTTCAAAGAGCATATAAATTGTGAGTCCATCAATATCAGTGTCTTTGGCCTGAGAGTGACAGCCAAATGACCATGCTTTTATTAATAGCATGCTGCTTTTATTAAGGCAAGGATTAAATTACCCAGAAACTATGTTCCTTAGAATTTTTTTTAATCATTTCAATATTGAACTGAGAAAATTACATATTAACATTATCTATATTCTATTACATTTTAATTAATTTTGCTAACTAATTCCCACTTAGATTTGAGAGTACTGTAGTCCATAAGTCAGCTAATTGGTTGTGATACTTGTGCTCCAGTGAAAGATTCTTTCCATATGGTCCATAGATATTCAAGGTGTCCTCAGGTAGATTTCATGTGATCTCTTGATTTGAAAATGGAAAAAATATACATTTCTATTTTCACTAATCACTAACAAAAAATAGCATTTTCTTCAGTTGCTTAAAAATTATTCTGAGAAGAGTTTGATAGATTTCTTGGGACTACAAAAGGGGTACATAAACACAGATAACTTAACAACACCTGCCTTACTTTTTGGCCTGATGTAGTAAATTTATCTCTATCTTATATTCTCACTTAGAATCAGAGGCCTATTTAGAGAATTTACACATATAAATTCATGTATATATGACACACATATAAAGTGTCCCAAAAATCTTAGATCAGTTTTAACTATCAGAACTATGTGTGTATAAGTATGTCTATGTGTATATAACAAACTAGATTTATCCTGTGTTTCAGTGCACACAAAATGGACCATTATGCCATATGTTTTTGAATTTCTTCACTTTCATTATTTACAAAGTCTTGTGGAAAATCCCCTCTAGCAGAGAGAGAAGCCTCTCAATATATTTCCTATGTCTTTTTAGGATGTGTGAAACTATAGTATGCTTTAGTGGCAATTAGCATTCTCTAAAAAATAGAGAAAAGACTTACTAATTGACTGTTTTCATTAAATTGATTTTTCAGAACAGTTCTGGGCACAGTTAAAGATGAGATTTTGTTATACTCATTAAAAATGTGTTAACCTGCACAGATGGAAGAAACTGTTGGTGGTGATTCTTTAAGATCCAGACTGTACTCTCTGTTCATTATGCCAGTTGCTCTCACTGAGTCCTTATTTCTTTGTCTCTTCATTTATCCATAATATTTTTACCAGAAAAATTCAGAAAAAATAAATATAACTGGTCAAGTTGATGATTAACTTTACATAAAGTTCCTCTTCTGTTGAAGGCTTTCTTACCAATATCTCCATCACAATCCTCACAAACAAAGAACCCAGGAAGATTTTGGAGTAACCCTAATTTCTCTGGCTTATTGTTTCTACCCAGATCTGGAAACTTTAATATAAAGTGTGTGTGTGTGTGTGTGTGTGTGTGTGTGTGTGTGTGTGTGTGTATTCCTAAGAGAAATCACCAACTCACATTCCAAATACAAAGGCTACTAAGCTTTAACACATCAACAATTTTCTTTTCAAATTAATTAAAACAAATAATGTCCCAAACCATCCCCTATTCATCAGACTCTATTGGTTCCCTATCATGTCCAGTATTAAATATTAAAGTCGCTTAAATATTTTAAGTCCTTAATAATCTTAATCCCTCTGACCACTTCAGTACAGTTTTATCCCTTACTCATATCCAAATATTTTGTAAACCAGTGGCATGGGCCTCCTTATTGTTCCTCACGCAAGACATTTCATCCTCTAATTCTGGACATCTTCATTGGTTGTCCCCTATGTCTGGAATTCTTTCCCTCCTCATCTCCATTTCCTGGCTTTTATATAATTATTTGCATTTTGTCTCTCTAATTTGACTGTGAATTCTTTGAAAACAAAGGTTGTCTTGTATTTATCTTTGCATCCCTCACATTTAGTACAATATTTGGCATCTAATAGCCACTTAATAAATAGTCTCTAAATGAACTTTTTAGTACTCTTTCCATTCTGACTATAAGTTGCATAAAAGTATTGATCTTGGTTCATAGAAACACTTTCCTTATCTGAGAATTCTATATATCAATGAAATCACAAGTTCAGTCTCTTTTTAATCTATCTAAAATAGGAATTGAAGGCTTCAAGTAATGTAAAAAAAAAAAAAAAAAAAAAAAAAAAAAAAAAAAAAAAAAAAAACTTCTCCCTATTTCCCTGATCATCCATTTCCATTTTTTTTTTGGATGGCTTTAAGAATTAGAATTAGAAAGAATTATCCATTCATGGAGCTGAAATATGCCCCCAGTGACTCGTCCCTTTTTTGGTCTTTATCCTGTCCTTCCAGATTTAGTAAATACAATGTACTTTTCTCTTCCAGATGACAACCTTTCAACTATTTGAAAAAGGTTTCCATGTTCTCATTAAATCAATGCTTCTCTAAATAATTCTAGTTCCTTCAGTTGAATCTCTTATGACACATTCAAGAGTCACTCACCATCATCACTATTCCATTCTGAATGTCAAGTTCACAATTTAATAGTTGTATGACCATCAACATGGCATGTAACTTGTCTGAGCCTCACTTTTCTCATCTATAGAATTAAATTTGAGTGTTCAAACTGTGCATATCCTTTGATCCAGCAGTTTGTCTAGTGGGACTATATCTCAAAGACATCTTAAAGGAGGGAAAAGGACCCACATGTACAAAAATGCTTGTGGCAGCCCTCTTTGTAGTGGCAAGAAACTGGAAGCTGACTGGATGCCCATCAGTTGGAGAATGGCTTAATAAGTTATAGTATATGAATGTTCTGGAATATTATTGTTCTATAAGAAATGATCAGCAGCATGATTTCAGAGAAGCCTGTAGTGACTTACATGAATGAATGCTAAGTGAAGTGAGCAGAACCAGTAGATCATTGTACATAGCAACATCAATATTATACAACAATTAATTCTGATGGATTTGACTCTTCCAACAATGAGATGATTGATGCAAGTTCCAATGATCTTGTGATGAAGAAAGCCATCTAGAACTATGGGACTAAATGTGGACCACAACCTAACATTGTCATTTTTTGTAGTTGTTTGCTTACATTTTGTTTTCTTACTCATTTTATTTCTTTTTTGATCTGATTTTTCTTGTGCAGCAAGGGAATTATGTTTACATATATTGGATTTAACATATATTTTAACATGTATAACATATTGGATTGCTTGTCACTTGGGGAGGAAGTCAGGAGAAAAAGGGGAAAATACAAAATACAAGCCTACGTAGGGGTCAATGTTGAAAAATTATCTGTTCGTATGTTTTGAAAATTAAAAATTAAAAAAATAAATTTGAAATAACTAATTTTCTTGACTTCAAATCTAGTGTTTTACCTATTGCACCACCTAACTTCATTCAGCACCTATTGTGTAGAAAGTCTTAGGAATACAAAGACAATGATAAAATAAAGATTCAAGAAATTTCCTTTTTATTGAGGGAAATAAAATGTATATTTTCACATAAATATGACATAAGATATTTTGATGAGGGAGAAAAAGACTAGTAAGAGAGGAAGATCAGGGAAAGATTCACAGGAGAGATAGTACCCGACTTGAACAAGGCATGAAAACAAGTATTCTAAGAAACAGAAATGAAAAATCAAAAATGAAGAGATAGGTTAAGGGACAGACATTCAGGTCATAAATATATATGTTAAACAACTTTATTGACAAAAATCAGTATCCATCAGGAAGTGCCTAAAAAACCTCAAATCCAACTCAAGTAGCAGCTTCTTGAATTCCTTATCAAATATAGAAATGAGTTGCATTTTAAAAATTTGAGAGACATAGTTTTGGGTAATTAATAATTTTATTAATAATGATAGCATTTATATTAATAAAAGAGTCAGTGATGCTTTTGAATAATAAAGACTCCTTGTTAGTGGGCTCACAATTTATATGCCTTGGAAAGAGTGGACATTCCTGAGGGTACTAATCAACTTTGATTGCTTAACAATCAATGAAGGAATGAATATTGCCATGAAGGACAGAGAATCACATCATATCACTTTTGGACAAAGTAACTATATCTACAACCAGACCAACCCTAGTTTTGGACAGTTTAGACAAAGGATGTACCCCACTCAGACTTACTTGAGTGAAACACAATGGAAAGGAATATAATGATCTAGAAGGGGTAAAATTTTGTCATAGGTCAGTAATGTCCTTCAGAGGTTGGGTTTTTAACAAGTAAATAATACAAGGAAAATCTGGCTCACCCATATAATTGGTTATTAATAATAACTTATTTCAAATTATGGCTGTCCAGGGCAACTTCAGCTCAGAATATAAATGTTTTTATATTTATGCACATTTCCCCAGGACTTTTTCTATCATGTCATAGAAACCACTTCACCTTGAAATTTCATTCTATTACATCTTGAATTGGAAGTAGTTTTCAACCATAAAGGTTCACTTTCTAATTAATTGTTTCCTCCTAGAAACTGCAAGTTAAGGCGTAAACCCAAGACAAAAATGCCTTCATTGTTTTCAAGACTTCACTGCTTTCTTATTTCTGGATGACTTTCTTTACCATGTCTACCCACTGGATACTTTCTCGTTTCCATCGATTTTTCAGTGTTGTCTCCACTTGTATGTGTTGTACTCACTCACAATGCAAACTCCTTGAGGACAGAGTCTGTCTTTTTTTTTTCCTGTTTATATTGCCACTGTTTAGCACAGTACTTGGCCATAGTAAATCCTTAGTACATATTTGTGGATTGTTAACTGTTATAAAAATCTTATGAATCTTAGTCATGGAAAATTATCAGTATAATATTATGAAATGGCCAGAGGTAATAGAAGGAAAAGCAAGTACTCGAAAAGCTTGACAGAAGTGGGTACTATTATTATCCTTATCTTATTGTATAAATAAATAAATAAATAAATATATATATATATATATATATATATATATTAGAAGAAGTATTAAAAGGGGCAGGCACTACAATGTACTCTTTTCATATCAGTACAAATCTAATCAAAATAAACAAAAACTATATGTTAAATCAATATTTAATGATTATTAAATGGGAATTAAATGGAGTATACATATATTTCAGCAGAATATCATCTTTATAAAAATTGACCATAGTAAGGCATAAAACCTCACAATTATATTCAGAAAAGCAGAAGTATTATTTACAAGTTCTGAGCACAATGAAATAAAAATATTTAATGAAGTGTCATTGAAATAAATGGATTTTACATTATAACTTTATATACAGAGTACAAGGATGGGAAAAATATTCTCTCCTCTCCCTACCAACACAATAATAAATGTTGTATTGCAGCAAAGAAACCCTCCCAGTGACTAACTTTAATGACAACAATGGGGATAAATGAGAAAGAAAATCCTCAAATTGAAGTGCAGAGAGGATCAGCTCCAGGGAACCTCTTGAAACAACCTGCTTGGCACAATGAGTCACCATAAGAAGAGCAAAAAATATTGCAACAATGCAATGCTGTTGGTATGAATTGATTTGACTACATGTTTTCTCTAAATGAGATCATCTCTATTATGTGTGTGGTATGTATATAAGTAATATCATTAATGTATGTATTTGTGAGAGAGAACACCTTAGATTTTTCGGAAGGGGTATTTTATTATAACTTTTCATATTATGCCAATTTCATACTTGTGTTTCTTTTTAAGCTAATTGTAATGGCAATACTTAAATGTGAACATAATCATAGAAGCACATGAGGTATAATTTTAGAAATACAGATCCACAGAAAATCTTCAGCATGGAATAGTCACAAAAAATATATCAAAGTTTTTTGTAAACTTTAAAACACTTTATGAATATTATTAGTATTGTTAATGTTTGTTCCTCAGGGGAATAATGTTAGTATATTCTATAAGGGTATTACAGGTACTTTTTACCACTGTAAAAAAAAAAGTGGTACTTTTTACCACTTTTTACCAATTTATCCTTGGGGGGTGTGTGAAAAAACTGGTCATTTTTACTTATAAGTATGTATATTTTTTATATTACTAGGAAAAAGATTGTTTTTAGTTGATGAGTTAATTTACTTTCATTTCAAAATCAGGCAAACCATGTTGAAAATGTTGTGCTTTAAATTTTTCTATGTCTAAAAATAAAAGCAACTTATATTTATTCATAGTAACATTCCTTTTTAAATGTTATAAAAACAGACATGATCTCATTAACCTTCTATTTCCTATGAGGTAGCAAGAGACAAGGGCAAATGAGAAACCTGAGGCATAAACAGAAGTCAAAGGCATTTGCCCAGGCTCACCCAGTGATCTACAAATAGAATTAAAGTCATCTCCATCCTGCTGAAAACATTGGTCTTCCAAGGCCTACTGTATACTTTCCCACATACCAGATTGCCACAGAAGTTGTCAAAAATGACTGAGAAGTAGAGATTATGAAGTTCAGATCTCATTTCATAAAGATGTAATTGAGACAAATTTCTGAAAATTCTGGATTCTCATGCTAACTCATTGGTAAAAATGTTTTCTATTTGTAATCATTGATTTGTTAAGCATCTATTGCTTCTCTTCCCCATACCTTTTCCAGCCATCCATATTAGAAAGAAATGCTGGCTCTCAGAAAATTATAAAATAAAGCACATCAATTCAAATCAATTCAATTTTTAAAAATTATAGAATAATCTCAAGTAACATTTATATTTACCTTGAATATTTTCAAAGCATCTTATTGATGTTATTTAATTTTATCCTCACAACAACATTTTAGAATAGATATTATTATTATTATTATTATCATTATTATTATTATTATTATTATTATTATTATTATTACCTTTACTTTATAGATGAAAAAACTGAGGCTGAGAGAGGCTAAGATTTCCTAAACAACTAGGAAATACCTGAGGCCAGATCTTCCTGATTCCATGTCCAACACTCTACCAGGCCACCTAGAATTTAACTACCATGACATAAAAAATGTGTTAAGTTTCTCTATTTGCCAGAAAACTTCTCTTGACTTTATAAATAAAAATAAAACCATTCCTGATCCCAAAGAGTTTACATTTTGTTGGGGTGGGGCAAATCACATGAATACTTTTTGAGTAGAAAAATGCCTTGGTCAATCCTCTATACCTTAGGGATATTAATCATTATTCTCTTCTTCCAATCCTACCCTTAGTGGAAATTTGGAATTCCTTTGAGGAAATGAGTTGTGTCGAAATATGCCCAAGTATCTTGCAATTAATAATTATCAAATAAGTGTTTCCTAAACTGATCACAATATAGTAGAACAGATGCTAGTTCTAGTAAGTAGAGAAACCTAGGCTGAAATCCCTCTGATATCAGCAGCACTTCCATGGGCAAGTCATTTGATTTCTGTTACAGTTCTAGGAACTGGAACATCAACTCAAATGGCTAGGGAAAATTTTCTACATTGGTCAAAACAAAAGGCCAATACCAAATTCCTACTCATAGAGGTGACAGAGGATGCTGGGCTTAGGGCCACATGAAAACCTGAGTTTGAATCCTGTTTCAGATACTTGCTGTGTGACCTGGGCAAGTCATTTTACCTCCTAATCTCAGTTTCCTACTGTTGTGAAATTCAAATAAGAAATATATAAAAAGAAAATGTGAATAAATTTCAAAATTCTATAATATATGTCAGTGATAACTTTATTAAAAATAAAATCAATTTTCTTGTGCAGCCTGATAATTGGGGAAACATATATAGAAGAAATGCACATGTTTAATATACATTGGATTACTTGCCGTCTAGGGGAGGGGGTGGGGAGAAGGGAGGGAAGATTTTGGAATACAAGATTTTGCAAGTATTAATGTTGAAAATTATCTATGCATATGTTTTGAAAATAAAAAGTTTTAACAATAAAAAAGAAAAAAATCAATAGCATTAGATGTTCCAAAGCAAAAAAAAAAAAAAAAAAAAGAAAAAGAAAAAAAATCACAGCACTATCTTTTTTCAATAGTTTACAATCCTCCACAGTCTCTAAACACCCAATTTTAAGTGTTCTGCATTGTCACTTTGTGTTACTGAATGAAGCTTTTTTTAAGTGTTCTCTTTTTTCCATTCAGAGACTTCATACTCTTCCCTAGATAGTAGTAATAGCAGAAGAAACTGAAGAGTCTTTCTTCTAATCTGACTGATGAATTCAGTTGATGAATTCAATGATGAAATCAATTCAGTCACTCTTAATTCATAAATTTATTATGTTGGTAGCTCTTGCTACCATAACCCTCCCAACATTTCTCCTATGATTCTCCACATACTCATACACCCACCATCCTAGGTCAAGCCTTCATCACTTTTTGCCTACATTATTACAAGAACATTCTAGTTGATTTATTAGTGTCTCTTCTATCCCTCCTGTGTTTATTCACTTCTTCTTAGGTGGAATGAATATGAGAGATGGAAACAACCAGCTCTGTACCTATCAGTTATAAAAGATGAGAAGTACCACTAGAGGTTCAATGGTCATTGCCAGCACTGAGGAGGTATTATGGCCAGCACTGAGGTGTTATGGAACCTTCTGGTTCCATAATACCTGGGGATTAACCTGTCAGTTATGATGTTTTTCCTGCAAGTAAAGAAGTAACCCATTATTTCAATGAAGTAGCAAAGCATCCTGATGGCGAAATATAAGGAAACATGTTTTAGTACTCAAACAATAGCCACTACCTTAATAAAACCTTCGATATAGGTATATAATGTATTATATGTTATAATGTAGCACATGACATAAAGATTCAAAAGGCCCAGGAGGAGAAGTATTCTTCAGACTACCAGCTATATACTTCCAATCCATAATCATTATTAAGGAAGAAACCACTGAGAAGAAAGGACCAGATATGAATTAGGTCACCAAATTAGCAGCTTTATTACCTTGGAAAGAAGAAAGAAATAAGGTGCTAGAAAATCTGAAATATTTTTTATGATATGGATCAGATCTTGAGTCTGCCATGTTATACCAAATGTTTCCCTGTGACTGTAAATAAAATATTTTTACTTTCTTCTTCTTCCTTGATGCTCTTTTTGTAAAATTAGGTGGTTAGACTAAATAATAGCTAGGAGCATTGATAATCTACAGTCTATGATTTTTTAAGGTGAAGAATGTCCAGGAAATGGGGAGGAAAGGCCTGGTTGGGATTTAAATCCCAGAATTTTTTAAAGCTAAAAGGGAGTATGAGTAGTTTAACAATACAATCTAGCCAATATTCATTAAAACCTACTACCTGTGGAGCACTATGATAGTAATCAGGAAATGTACCATAATAAAATAGAGAAGGTTCTCATAGCACGATATCTTCCTTTAACACATGAAGAAATAGATGTGTGACATTCCCAAGTCACAAGATAGTCAACAAGCATATATTGAGCATCATATTCTTGCTAAATACTCAAGACAGTATCTGAATTTACAAAGCTCACATTCTAATTGAGAGTACATAGAAGCAACTGTATCTATACAAGATAGATATAGTGTAAATGGCAGTTAATCTCAGAGGAAGATAAAGATAACAAAACTGAGACTAGATTTTGGTTCTCTAAAGTCTCAATCCCTTGTTCTTTGCACATCAGGTTTCCCCCAAACTATGTCACACTTCACATTAATCACCGCTATTTTTTGGATTGGTTCAACAGGAAGTACCTTAGAGAGTGGGAAGGAGAAGCATCTGAAAATGGATGGCTGACCAAGCCTTTAACTACATCACATTTTCCTCCTTAAGACTCAGTCTATACATACACAGTTTTTAGCTCTCTGCTGTACTTTACTTGATTTTAAAAGAATTGTAAAATGTAAGTGCCAGAATAATAGTTCGGATTTTTGTCCTGCTTTAGAATATCCAGAACACCTCCATCCCCAAAACCTGATGAGATAGGTTGTTATTGTTTCCATTTAGTCATGTCCAATACTTTGTGACCCATGGGCCATAGTACGACAGACCCTTCTATCCTCCACTATCTCTCAAATTCTGTCTAAGCTCATTTTCACTATTTCCTTCATGCTGTCTATCTCCTCCTTTACTGTCCCCTTTTCCTTTTGCTTTCAATCTCTTTCAACATCAAGGTCTTTCCCAATGAGTCCTATCTTGTCATTATGTGACCAAGCATTTAAATTTTAGTTTGAACATTTGTCCTTCCAAAGGTCTAAATTAATTTTTTTAAGTATTGACTGATTTGATCTTCTTGTTGTTCAAAGAACTCTCAAAAGTCTTCTCCATCACCATAATTTTGAAAGTGTTGATTTCATGGTACTCAGTTTTCCTTGTAGTCAAATCTCACAGCTATCCATTACTATTGGAAAAACCCTAACTTTGAGTATCAGTATCTTTGTTGACAAGGCAATGTGTCTGTTTTTTAGTATGCTGAGCAGATTTGTCATAGCTTTCTTTCTAAGAAGCAAGTGTCTTTTAATTTCATGCCTATAATCACCATCTGCAGTGATCTTTGAGTCCCAGAATATAAAATCTGACTTTCTTTTCATCACTAGACATACCTGCAACTCAGTTTCCTTTCAGTTTTGACACAACCCTTTCATTCTTTCTGTAGCTACTTGTCTTTGACCTCTGCTCTCCCCAGTGATGTGTTGGACATCTTTTAACCTGAGGGACTTTTCTTTTAGTGTCATGTCTTTTTGTTGTTGTTGTTTTTAATACTATTTTGTTTGTTTTGTTTTGTTTTTATTTTTACAAAGATACTGGAGTAGTTTGCTATTTCTTTCTCCAATCTGTCTAATTTTTGGTTCTCACCATGGTGAGGCAGTGATCTGGGAGGAGAGGTAATATGACTAATATCCCTATTTTACAAAGAGAACCAAAGATTAGACAGATTAAACAATTCATCTATGATCTCAGAGCCAATAAATATGACAGAATTAGATTTGATCTCCTGACAACTAAATCTAAGTCTCTTTCTATCATAGCAGGAATTCTAAAATGCAGGTTGATGGATTCCCAAGAAATCTATAGATATATTTCAAGATGTCCATGAACTTGTAAAGGAAAATGGATTTTTATGTTCACTAATTTTTGATTTCCTTTGTGATGATTTCTTTTGTCTTTTATTCATTTAAAAACATTCTGAGAAGAAATCCATAAGCTTCACCAGGTTAACAAAGGGTTAAGGCACCCTTGACTAGAGTATAATTGTCTCAAAAGGATGTTAGAGATTATCTAGTTTGCCAGTCTTATAAGACAGATGAAGAAACAGGCTAAGAAGTTTTAGATGAATTTTCACAGTGATGCCATAAACAACTCTAGTACTTCTCTAGCTAGATTAACTTTTGTTTTCAAAATAGGATGTAGGTAATATGATGGTGCCTATAATCCATGAAAAAGATAACCCTTAAATGTGAATCATCATTAGCTTCCTATGGCCTAGGAGAAAAAAAAAAAAAAAACCAAAACATTTTAATGGCCTCTCCAAAACTGGAGTAATTTTAGCCCATTATTTGAATAGTTAGGGATTAAAAGCAGAAACAAAGAGATCATTAATCCTGAAAGTTAAACATATCAACTCATCTCTAGGCATTCAAATTGCAGAAATTTCATCACCAACAACAAAAAGATTTAAAAAGGGAAAAAAAAAGATTTTCAAAAAAAAGGAAAAAAAAATGCAGCTTTAGAAGGTGGATTCAGGTGCTTTTAATTGACAAACTACTTCCAAACAGTAGTTTTAATGCTCTCCTTAGAATGTTTGAGAGAGAAAAAAGGAAAAATCCTTGATAGGAACAGACTACAACCTCTGCCAAGCCTCTCAGAGATCTATCTCTGATAGTCACTGCTCTGTGGTTGAAAGATGTTTTAACAAATTTGAGCAAAGATTAGGGAGAATGAAGAGTAGAGACTTCCTCAAATAAAAGATCATGGTAAATGGAATTATGTCAAGTGAATGGGAGCAAAAGGTTTGTATATTCTGGACAATTCAGCTACTCTGCTCTCAGTGAAGCTCTGTCTGGGAGAGAACTTCACATTTGAGGCTTCAGGTTCACAGGAAGGAAACGGTGCTTGCTATGACAACAGCATTTGCCTCTACATTTGGCATTCTGGTCCCAGGATTTAATCAACTAGGAGACTTCAAACTTGATGGCAATAGCAATCCCTGAAGCACAGAAAAACTGCAATCCAGGAATCAAAAGAATTTAAGGAGCTAGTCACGTCAGTCTGTCTCCCTGAAAAAAATTCCATTCCATTCCTTTTGAATTAACTGTTGTTCAAAATAGTCTTCAGTAAAGTTGACAAAAATTTATAATCTAGGATTTGGTTTTCTTAACAATTCATGATTTCTGGAAGTTCATTCAAGTTATTAACTTTTGGTAATTCTTTATACTATGGAGATCATTGAGTTATTTTTCCATGTGATATATTAAGTCATTTGCTTTTCAACTCCTTTAAGCCAAGGAATTTTTTTTTTATTGTTCATCTTTGTACTTCTACATCTAGCAGAGTGCCTGCATATAGTACGTGCTTAAGAAATATTTTTTTAGTTGATATATATATAGGTAGGAAGCTATGGGTGGGAAACTTCATATACTGTCAGACTCAGCTAATTTCTTCTAAGCTACATTTTTACATTTTATTTTTGGACCTAAGGGATAGCTCAGTGAATATGGGTGGGGAAAGGACATAGATTCAGAAATGATGATGAGATAAAAAATAAAAGAAAGCAATAAAAATAAAATGAATTGAAATCTGGAATTTTGCTAGATTTGTTCAACTATTAAGGTTTTTCAATAAAAGACTCTGAGGCTAATTACATATTAGGCTCCCTTCAATCTCTATCCTCTCTGGCCTGAGGTATAATATCTCTGATCCAACTGTATTAAGAAGAGAATCTGCCATTGAGCCAGCAACTTGTAGGAAACCTAGCTGAGGGTAAGTAGACAAATGATGAGATTTAGTAAATCTTGCTCGTTTCCACTGCAGAAAGATGAAGACTAATTATACTTATTGGAAAACATTAACAATAAACTTAGCAACTTGTACTTCCTTGGAATTTCTATAAAGTCAGAGTAGCTAGAGAATGATGATATAGTACCAAATTTCTACTAGCAGTCTCTAAGCTTCTCAAATGAAATTTGTATAGAAAATTATAGAAAATGTGGAAAAGAGGCTTCTCAATGAATTTATTCTGCCATTCTCAAAATAAAGACTGAAGGTAGATTTTCAAATGCATGAACAGACAGTTTTTACACCTTTGAAACTAAAAGTTCTGCCTTACAAAATCAATGTTTAATTGGACCAAAATCAAAAATCGCTGCTTTGACCAGAGGCTGCAACTCCTGTTGTAATGATCTGGCCAATCTATTGCAGCAGAAAAAGTGTGTCAATAGTCTGAGTCATAGCCTAGCAAGGAGCTTATCAAAGATAAAAGGGAAAGACTTCAGAGGTGAAAAATACAAAACAGCAAATATATATATATATATACACACACATACACATACACACATATCTAAGTCCAAATAAGGGTCTTTTATTAGGATTTTATCTAAATAGAAAAGGAGGTGTGTTATGTATATAACCAAAGAGCAGGATAATAAAATAATGTTCCCATAAGCACTAATATATTTACAGCAGTATTTTTTGAAATAGCAAAAAAAGCTAGACATAAAATAGACACATCATTTGGGGAATGGTTCAACAAGTTGTGATACATTAATATAATGAATAAATTTAATAAATATAAAGAAAAATAGACTTACATAACATTGCATCATGAATAAAGTAGGCAGAAGAAATAAAACTATAAACAATGATGAAACTGTAAATGGAAGGAGCAAAACAGTAATACAAATAAAAATATGAAAACTGCTTTGCAAATATTAAAGCACTTTATAAATGCTAATTATTTTTATTATTAAAATAACCAAATATTATGAAAGTATAATAACCAAACTTGATGGTGAAGTCCCATCTTCCTTATGAAGTAGAGCACCATGAGTGAGGAACAATGCATATGATGTCAGATTTTTTTATGTGTTAGTTTTCCTAAATGTTTTCCCCTTCTTTTCTTCAATATAAGGGATGGCTCTTTTCACAGTTGAAATCAATATATTAGGAAACACAATGACATAAAAACAAAAGATAACCATACAACTTATTTTAAAATAAATTGAATGGGAACTTAGGTATAAAGAACAGACCGAGGTTCATCTTCCAATTAGCCCAGTTGGGCCTTGAAAAAAACTGGAAACTGAACAAAGCAGAGATGGATTCCATGCAGCACACCAGAAGCAAAATAAGGTTGCTTATACAAAGGCTGCTGAGACATCTGTTTTTCAAGCCCACACCAGTCACCAAAGGTTTCCTACAAGTTGCTGGCTGGTGTTGATACCTGTAACCCAATGCACACTAGTTGGAGAAAATTACTAGGATTGAATCTGAATATGAGTCTATGGCAATGACATGGACAACATGGCATAGAACATGAACAGCATGATGAAGTGGAAAGAGCTCTGGCTTTGGGGGCTGAAGCCTTTGTTTTAAACCCTGACTCTGTCATATAACTGACAGTTCAGTGAATCACTAATCTTCAGTGAATCACTTCCATTCTCTGTACTTTTTAAAAAATTTTCAACTATAAAAATGAAATATCTGAACAAGATGAACTATAAAATATCTTCTTATTTTACAAATGTCATTCTATGAATCATATAATTTTAACCTGTAAGGATGATTTGACCTAGAAGAGTAAATGTACAAAAAAGTAAAGTTGAAGAATTATCATATAGGAAAGGATGACAGCAGTTTTTCATCTCTGTGGAGAATAGTGCAAGAGAAATGGGACTAAAGTTGCAGAAGAAAGGATTAATTCATACAAAAGAAATATCACCAAAATTCTCAGAAGTTTTGCAGCTATCAAGGATTGCTATTATACAATCTTATACTCCAAGTATGGTATGAGAGGCCAGGATCAGGAGGATAATCAGGGAGTCAGAAAAACAAGGTTTTAATCGGTACCATAACCTCAGAAAGGTGGGAGATTCTGCTGGGAGCCTCTGTCAGAGCCTTTTGTCAGTTGTATGTGAAAGAATAGGACTAGGAATTAGGGCATTGTTTGACACTTGGTTAATTACTGACATTCCAAAACCAGTAGGGAAGGTTTGGCTAAGTAAATATAAAAGCAAGCTCTTCCAGAAGCTTTGGGAACAAGAACAGAAACAAGAAACTGCCATAGCAGCTTGCAGGGAGAATTTCCAAGGAGAAGTCACAAAAGACAGTAATTCATCTTAATTTCTGGCTGCTATGAACATACAGAAATCTTTTCTAGTTCCCTGCAGGGCATGTATTATGTATGTGTTTCTTCATGAGAGGCCAAAAGTTTTGTGTGCTGTAGATTTAAACAGACCTCCTTTCTGGAAAAGAAAGTTAAAGGAAAGACTTAAGGAAAAATCATCAGGAACACTTGAGAAATGAAGAACATTACAGGGGTCAGAAGTCTACAATTAGGAAAATGTCTTAGTTTTCAAAAATGGATCCCAAAAGTGGTTTCTGAAAATTAAACTAGTTTCACAGGATTCTAAATGGATCATTAAGCAGTTGATTTGTGGACTTTGAGAAAGGTAATCACCAGGAGTCAGCACACATTCACAAAGATTTGTGTTTGTGGTTGTGGTTGTGGTTGTCCATTCATTTCATTTTTGTCTCATTCCTTGTGATGCTATTTGCTTTTGTTTTTGTTTTGACAAAGATACTGATTATTTCCTTTTCCATCTCAAGTTCCTCCACATGAGGAACTGAAGCAAACAAAATTAAGTGACTTACCCAGAATTACACAACTAGTAAGTGTCTGAGGCTAGGATTGAATTCATATTATCCTGAATGAATTTTGGGAACTCTATCCATTGCATCACCTTATGAAAACTTAATCATGACAAAAATGACCCCGTTTTGAATTCTGCTGGATATTATCAATGCTGGAAACTTCAGGCATGTTGGTTTTAGTACACCATTTGACTAGGACTCTTATTATATCTATATGAGAAACTTTGGTTTTAGCTATCCATCATAACCAAGAGTCCAAAGAGATGGGGGGCTGCCACTATAGAATATAAAAGAAATTATTCCTACATCTGTTCTATCTGCACTGATCATGACTTTGACCCTTTCATTGGAAGTATGTTAAAAGGGAAAGTTATAAAATGCTACCCTGGATGAGTAGTCTTGTTCACCAGACAAAACCATCCTATCACCTTTATAAAAACAAAACTCCTTCCTATCTCCTCCTACATATTTGATTAGCTGGAATTCTATTTGTCTTAAAGCTCAAAAATTCTCATTTTCTACTCTCTTAATTTCTGATTCCTGCCAAGATGACAATTTCTTTTCTCTGCTATTTCTCTGTCCTGGTCCCAATCCATCTTAAATCCATCCTATGTTTACAGAAATCAGGCTTCTCCTGATAATACCTAAAAATTAGAGCTTTTCAAAGATGAAATAAATAACCTCATGAAATTGTGAGCCCTAGTTACTGGGAATGCTTAAGTACAGCCTGGATGACCACTTGTCAGAAATGTTGTAGAAGAGATGCTAGCATTGGGTTTAGAGTTTAATTAGAAAAAATAAAAACTTTTTTTTAATTTCAATTTTCTATTAATTTCAAAGTCTTTCATTCGAATCTGAGCTATAGCTGATTTATTTCTCTTTTCAGAGATTAATATGGATTTTATTCTTTGATATAACAGTGGAATATGGCTCAGGTAAATCGATAGCATTGCTTTTGTGTACTAGCCAAGATGTCAAGCCATATCTAATGACCACTAATCAAGTGGATATAGTCCACAGAATTCTTAAGTTTTCATCTTCAGTTTGGTCATCCAAGTGATTGCTATAGATATATTTTGGAAAGTTACTTAACCTAGCTGTGCTTTAGTATCCTCAATTATAAAATGAGGGGATAGGACTAGGTGACCTCTGACGTCCTTTTTCGGTTCTGTAACTATTTTTTGTAATTTATATGGTCATAGACTGCACTATTTATTAGAGATTCTAATGGCTTTGATCCCTAAAGACCATGCCTCACCTCCCTCACTCCCAAAGCCTGACTTTAGGACATCATTTCTTTTTTCCTGCATGCAGACCCAGAGACCTAATCATGAAATTCATATGCTTCCCTGGAGTCTGGGCCCCAGCTGTAGAAATGTCCATGACAAATCTCAGCAAGTACCTCAAATTGGAGCTATCAATTGGAAGCAATCTGAAGTGCCATCAGCATTGCCTATTGTCGGGTCTGTGCTAGGGCAGCTTATTGAAGGACATCATGTGAACCTACTTTTTCATCAAATTTCTTTCCAAAATGACTGAAAAGATAGATTGCACTTCACAATTTCCATGGTCTAAACTGATTCAATGGAAGTACTTGTATTGATTGAAAGGAAAACCACAGCAATTCTAGTTTCTGTTCTCTTCAAAGGTTCAATGAAAGTCATGATTAATATTTGGACATATAAAAAACTTTGGAACTATTTTAATGAAATGTCACTTTCCTGAATTCATAAATCTACAAAGGAATACCTGTGAAGTATTTCTATGTGATAAGGTGTGATATGTTTGAGTATAGCTCTATTTACATATGTGTGGGTATCTCTTCATATAAATCCACAGAACACATCAGTCACTTTGAGCTTGTAATTTTTTTTTGGTACACTTTTCAAATGTTACGTTTTCTTATACTGCTAGCACCTTCCTCCAAGTCCTTATCACCCTTCAACTAAATTACTACAATACCCTCTACATGGTTTCTTTATATTCATTTTTTTCTAGCTCTGGTTTATTTGAATATGGCTACCTGACTAATCTGCAAAAAAAATACTAACTATATTATGCCATTTTTCTGCTCAAGAATCTACAAAAGCTCCTTGTTAGTCTACTAAGTCACAGCTAGGCTCTTGTATGTGACTTTCCATACACTTTATAATTTATTCCCTCCTACCTACAAAAATGTATTTTCCAATGCTCTCCATTAGAAATTCTCCAACTTTATTAGGCTCTTGCCTTTTGCCTTTGCTCATATTTTTTGTTTCTCTTAAGACAGCTACTATCCTTCCTTCCCAAGTCTCCAAAGTCAAAAGGAAGACAGTTCAGTGTAGTAGAAAAGGTACTGGATTAGGAATAAGAAATCTAGAATTCTACTGTCAGTTTTGTTACTCACTAGCTATATGACTTTAGTTTATTCACCTGTAATAAGACACATAATTACATGGTCTTTTCAAGCTTTGACCCCTCTATGATTATTTATCTGATTACTCTAAACACAACCTACCCCTCCCTTTTCTAAACTCCAATTTTACTTAGAGTAAATCCAATCCAACTTTATTATGTCAACACTCTCAAATTGTTTCATATATCTTCATATTACTCTTCTTGTAAGATCACAAACACTTTGAAGAAAGTGATGATGTCTTATACTTCTTTTATAACCTATATAGCACCTGCCATAATGCTAGAGACATATAAGATACTAAAAATATTTTCTGATTATTTACTTTGAATAAGCCCTCGGAAGACTCAGGAGCCCCAGCCTGTGGAGTGATAGACCAACTTTCCAACCACCAGAACCCACTAACTATCCTCCAGACATTATATCTGTTAATGGAAAAATAAACCAAGCAGTTTCCATTCTAGATTTAATGGATAGCTGGTACTACATATTTTCACTTGAATACTCTAAAGAAATGTTCTCTTACTTAGTTGTACCTAGAACTAAAGCACAAAAATGGTAACAGATCTACAATAAGAGAACCAGTTCTGTTCAACATATGGCCTACTTCCCCATTTTGTTTTTATATGGTGCTTTGCTGCTAGAAGAGATCTACCTTTAAGGAAAATACTTTTGACCTAGCCAGTCATGGGTAACTTTCTTGACTCCACTGTCTCAAGTTGGCCTTCATGTCTCATGCTCAAGGGTAGGTCCAGAACTCCCCTGAAAATCATTAGTTTACATCCATTCTCATCATGCAAATGCTTCTTAGAATGGAAGAAAAACGATAATTTAAATGCAATATGCTTAAGCAGGACATTGAGCTTCCCTCCAAATGAACATTACACAGCAATAACATGCGCAATAAAATTATAATTACTAACTAATTCCTTAATGTCAACTATCCCTTGGAAAACTAATGAGGAATTTAATTGTTCAAGACTAACAGACTAAACTTTAACGAAAAATGTCTCAATAGGCTGTAAGATCCAAATCTGACTAAAATCAATTATTTAATCTATTTAAATACATAAAAGTAATGAGTAGGCAGATGGTGAAACATTTCTGATTTACTCTAAGAAATTCATTAAGCTGAATTTTGGGACTGTTCAGACAGCGAATATTGAATTTCTGGGATACAAGAGACATATACTTTAGGGGGAAAAAAACAAAAAACCAAAACATGAGTCAAGGGAAACATTCTAACCCTTCACAACATTGAGGACATTACTTTCCCTAATTTACAATAACAGCCTTGAGCTTATGGCCCAGTATCACAAAGAGGGAACAAAATGAGAGCATTTGAAAAGCTGGCTCCCTCTACTAACTGAGGTACCAAGGGAATGCAATACCTTTAAAAAAGAGAGAGAAATCTATGCTTGGTCAATCTCTAAATAAGACAGTTAAACCAGGTCTCATGACTAGAAAATGAGACAATTCAGAGATCTCAATTTAAATCCAATTTCTATTACTACTTAGCTGTTTAATAATTTATTATTCAAATTGTAGAATTTTAGATTATTAAAGTTAAAAGGGATTGACCCTGGAAATAATTTTCAAACAATTCATTTACTTTATAAAGAAAGCATGGGGTATACAAAAAGCCAATGAATATTTTACAATCTTCTAGGACAAGCAAGGCACCAAGTCTACCTCTGGTGCTTGCCAGACAGCTATATATCCATAGGTAAGCCATGTAATTTCTCTTACCTTGTGTTTCATCATCCACAGTTTTCATATATATTTTCTCTTTATTAAAATATAAGTACAGCTACTTGAGAGAAAAGCTGTCTTTTTTTTTATTTGTATCTCCAGCACTTAGCACAGTATTTCTCCAGCTTTTAGGATCATATTTTATGCTTTGTAAGCTCTTCACAAATCTCTTCTTTCCTTCTTTTCTTTTTTCTTTCCTTCCTCCTATCCTCCCTTGATTAGCTTCTCTTTCCATTAAGGCTTGTTCATAATAATGGCTAGCATTTATAAAGCACTTTAAGGTTTGCAAAGTGATTTATAAATATCTCATTTTATTCTCACCATTAGCCTGGAAGTTATTATTATTATGCTGATGATGATATTGATAATGATGCTCATTTTTCACATGAGAAAACTGATACACAGAGTGGTTAAGTGAGATATCCAGGGTCACATAGCTAGTATCTAACTAAGGCACGATTTGAACTCAGATTTTTCTGTCTCCAGGGGTCTATCTATCCCCTGTGCCTATTACGTGTCTGAATCTATTAGTAGTCTATTACTGAGGAAGCTGAAGTGATTATCTGGCAAATGAATCAGGTCTAATCCAAGAACCAATGTAGACTATCCTTAGACTAATTAATAGGTATAAAAATCAGGCAAATTTCATAGCCAATCATTATAAAAATATTCACAAGAGATATCAATAGTAATAACCTAGAATTGAGGGTCTTGTTTCAGGAAGGATGAAGGACAAGATTTCATAATGATTTGGGGAAAATATATTGTGGTTCTAAGTATTTTAGTGCCAAGTAATCAGTCTAGTTGTAGGTCAGCCATTTTTTCAGTTGTGCCCAACTCTTCATGACCACTTTTGGAATCATTTTAGCAAAGATAATGGAATGGTTTGCCACTTCCTTCTCCAACTGAATTTATAGATGAAGAAATAAAAGCAAACAGATTTAAGTGATTTGCCCAGGGCAGCACTGTTTGCAAGTGTTTGACACCAAATTTGAACTCATGAAGATAGAATCAGTGGCTTTCTTAAGCCACTTCCTTATCTGAAGTATAAAAGGTCATAGCTAAATGTATTCAATGCTTCTCAGACTTCGTGGCCATTGCAGATGGAGGCTGAGGAAATCGTGTCCAGACATGCTAAATCACTATCTTTGTGGAATATCTGTATGTTGTTAGGTCAACATAGCACCTCTTCCTTTGTTAAATGTTCATTTACTTATAAATGCCTTATTTCATTCCTATGTCAAACTTGAGCTGGAAGAGTGATGCAGATACATCTACAGTACCTGTCATAGAGAAGGAAAGGTGCTCTTCTAAAAACTAATCAGATTTGTATGTTTAGAGGAATGAGATGTGGATTTAGGAACATAACAGGATTAAGATGATACAGTGATAATAAAAGGAGAAGAGATGAATAATGATGGTTTGTGGTTCCCTGCAAAGATACACTGAAGGACTCAATATTGAATTGTATCATTCATTGACCTGAAATTAACCATAGAGTACTTCTATTTTCCTGGGTCATGTATCCAGGATGTAACTGAAAAGTCTCCTGATACTTATCATAATTAATGAACATTTCCCTCCTGATAATTCATATTGAGACCAATTTCAGTGCCAGAAGGAACCTAGAATACATTAAGAGCAGTAAAATACTGAGAAACAAACTGAAAGAGGCAGAAATGATGCTTTTGTCAGTGTTATTATAGTCTTCAGTCAAGGACAGGTTTTATAAGTGAATAGCTATTAGAGAAGTTGGTACTCAAGAATAAAAGTTGGATTTCATATTTGATCATAAATACAATTTACTGAATAAGACCTAGCAAAATCATATTTTTCTGACATTTTATATATTTTATTTTATTTTTTTATTTTATTTTTTTCTTTTTCTGAGGCTGGGATTAAGTGGATTTCATATTTGATCATAAATACAATTTACTGAATAAGACCTAGTAAAATCATATTTTCCTGATATTTTATATATTTTATTTTATTTTTTTCTTTTTCTGAGGCCGGGATCAAGTGACTTGCCCAGGGTCACACAGCTAGGAAGTGTTAAGTGTCTGATACCAGATTTGAACTCAGGTCCTCCTGAATTCAAGGCTGGTGTTCTATCCACTGCACCACCTAGCTGCTCCTGTGTGTGTGTGTGTGTGTGTGTGTGTGTGTGTGTGTGTGTGTGTGTTGTATAGACACACAACCGTTTTTTCTCATTCTGCATATGAAGAATTTCTTCATATAGGGAAATTTAATGATCAGTATGTCAATTTTATTATATTCACTTGGTATGTATAAAATATTTATAATCCACTGCGCCACCTAGCTGCCCCTTTCTTATATATTTTAAAAGAAAAATTTAAGATGAAATTGGAAGCTTATAATACTGTCCATATATTTCTGTCAAAAAAGATGCCACATAGGCAGCCCACTTTATAGTGGCCAGAAACTGGAAACCGAGTGGATGCCCATCAATTGGAGAATGGTTGAATAAACTGTGGTATATGAGTATTATGGAATATTATTGTTCTATAAGAAAGGACCAACAGGATGACTTCAAAGAAGCCTGGAGAGACTTACATGAACTGATGCTGAGTGAAATTAATAGGACCAGGAGATCATTATACACTTCAACAACAATACTATATGATGATCAATTCTGATGGACGTGGCACTCTTCAATAATGAGATGAACCAAATCAGTTCCAATAGAGCAGTAATGAACTGAACCAGCTACACCCAGTGAAAGCACTCTAGGAGATGATTATGAAGCACTACATAGAATTTCCAATCCCTATATTTTTGTCTTCCTGCATTTTGATTTCCTTCACAGGTTAATTGTACACTATTTCAAAGTCTGATTCTTTTTGTACAGCAAAATAACTGTATGGACATGTATATGTGTATACACATATACATGTCCATACAGTTATGTCAAATACTTGACATATACAAATATTTGACAGCATATGTCAAATACTATATATATAGTATTTGACACATGCTTTAACATATATAACATGTATTGGTCAACCTGTCATCTGGGGAAGGGGGTTGAAGGGAAGGAGGGGAAAAATTGTAACAAAGGGTTTTGCAATTGTCAAAGCTGAAAAATTACCCATGCATATATTTTGTAAATAAAAAGCTATAATAAAAAAGTAAATAAAGAGAATAAGCAGAGGTTACAGAAAAAGATACCACATAAAGGAGAAGATACAATATTGGGAAGAAAAAAGATTTAATAAATAAGAGACAAGATCTAAATAAAAAATAGTAATGATAATAGAATCAATAATAAAACTCAGGATCAATTGTCATTTTGCAAATGTACTAAGTACAGGTAAGTATCAGACTTCAAGGAACCAATACGACAGAATAAGCAACAAACTGCCATAATTCTCCCATGTAATTCTCCACACTACCATAAAGTAGCACCCCAAGACAAGTGCTGGAATAGTAGTAGAACCATCAAGGAAATAGAATGAAGCAATCTTCTAGCCCAAAAGACTTAAAAAACAACATGAGGAATCTTTCTCTTTTTATTTTTTTATTAATTTTATAATTATAACATTTTTGACAGTATATATGCATAGGTAATTTTTTTACAACATTATCCTTTATACTCCCTTCTGTTCCAAATTTTCCCCTCCTTCCCTCCACCCCCTCCCCTAGATAGCAGGCATTCCCATATATATTAAATATGTTATAGTATATCCTAGATACAATATATATGTGCAGAACCGAATTTTTTGTTGTTGTTGTTGCAAAAGAAGAATTGGATTTGGAAGATAAAAATAACCTGGGAAGAAAAACAAAAAAATGTGAACAGTTTACACTCATTTCCCAGTATTCCTTCTCTGGGTGTAGATGATTCTATCATTGATCACTTGGAACTGGATTAGTTCTTCTCTATGTTGAAGATATCCACTTCCATCAGAATACATCTTCATACAGTATTGTTGTTGAAGTGTATAGTGATCTTCTGGTTCTGCTCATTTCACTCAGCATCAGTTGATGTAAGTCTCTCCAAGCCTCTCTGTATTTATTCTGCTGGTCATTTCTTACAGACCAATAATATTCCTTAACATTCATATACCACAGTTTACTGAACCATTCTCCAATTGATGGGCATCCATTCATTTTCCAGTTTCTAGCCACTACAAAAAGGGATGCCACAAACAAGAATCTTTCTTGTTTTATAAATATTATTTTATTTTTAAATACACATTGCTTTATGAATCATGCAGGGAAAGAAAAGTCATAACAAAAGGGAAAAAATCATGGGAGAGAAAAAATAACAAAAAAAAAAGAAGTAAACATAGATCATAGCATATTTTTATTTATATTCAATTTCCATAGTTTTTTTTTTTTTTTTTCTAGATGCAGATGTTGTTTTCTATCCAAAGTTTATTAAAATTACCTTGGAACACTGAACTACTGAGAAGACCAAGTTTGTCATAGATGACCATAGCATTTTTCCTGTTACTATGTGCAACATATTTTTGGCTCTTCTTGTTTTGTTCAGCATCAGTTCATGTAAGTCTTTCCAGGCCTTTCTAAAATTAGCTTCTGCATCATTTTTATAGAACAATAATATTCCATTATTTTCATAAACTACAATTTAGCCAGCTATTCCCTAATTGATAAGCATCTACTCATTTTCCAATTCTTTGCTACCCCAAAAAGAGCTGCCACATTTTTGTACATGTGTGTCTTTTTCCCAACTTTAAGATTGCCCCAGTAATGGCATTCTAGGTCAATTGCTCTCCAGAATGGTTGGATCATTTGACAACTCTACCAACAATGCATTAGTATCTCAGTTTTCCCACAAGCTCTTATACATTTATCATTATATTTTCCTCTCATCTTAGCCAATCTGAGAGGTGTAAGGTGACACCTCACAATAGTTTTAATTTGCATTTCTCTAATCAAAGGAGGAGTTTTTCTTAATAAAATATAGATGTGGATATGGGAGTATAGTCCACGACAGGAAGCTTCCCAGTGGGCCAGCAGCCCCATCTCAGCAAACAAGTGGGAAAGTCTGAGCCCCAATGTAGTAGAGTGGGTTAATATGACAAAAATGAAACCTGAAAAATTTTGGGGAGATTGTGAGAAAATTATTACACTAATACATTGTTGGTAGAGTGGTGAATTGATACAACCATTCTGGAGAACAATTGTACACTATGCCTAAAGGACTGAGACCCTTTGAGAACCCTTTATACAGATCTTTGACCCTACAATTACACTACTGGATCTGTATCTCAAAAATATCATAAAAGAGAGGAAATGACTTACATATTCAAAAATATTTATAGCAGCTCTTTTCAAGGTGGCAAAATATTGGAAATTGATGGGATTCCCATCAATTGGGGAATGACTGAATGAGCTGTGGCATATTAATGTAATGAAATACTGTTATTCAATAAGAAATGATAGATTTTAGAAAAAACCTGTAAATAAGTTTACAAACTAATGCAAAGTGAAATGAGCAGAACCAGAAAGACATTATGCACAATATCAGAACCATTGTATGATGATCAGCTATGATCTATGATTCCTAGGAAGGACTAAGCTCTCCTCAGCAACACAATGATCAAAGACAAGTACAGAGGACTCAAAGGAAAATGCTATCTGTATCCACATAAAGAACTGACGAACTCTGAATGCAAATCAAAAGGCGGGTTTTTCACTTAGCTTTTATTTCTTTGTCATATTTTTCTTTTTGATCTATTTCTTCTTTCATAGCTGTGACTAATATTGAAATATCTTTTCCATAATAATATAAACTATATCAAACTGACTATCATCTTGGAAAGACGAGGGAGAAAATTTTGGTACTCAAAGTTTTGTAAAAATGAATACTACAATTTTTCTTGACATGTAATTGGGGTAAATTAAAAATACTATTTTTAAAAAGTACAGCTAACCCTTTAGAGACCTTTAGAGAGGGAGGTAAATTTGCATCATAGGAATCACTAGTCCTTGGTGGAATAGGATTCACACATTAGATTTTTAAAAGGGTGCTATATGTGAAATAAAATTGAATATTAAAGGAATAAATTCCTATGGGTAAATACATTAGAATGAAGGGAATAAGAAACAGAAGTGATATTTCCTTTTGAATCTACTATAGATCATATGGGCATGAGTAAAATGTAGATGTAGAGTCTGAAACGAGATCAAACCTAACAGGGTAATGTGCTATAGTATTTATGGTGGACTTCAGTAGTCTGCATATCTGCCTGAGCATTTGTTCTGCCAAAAGCAGAACAGTTGGTGAATTCTTTATTTGTCTTAATGGTTTTTCTTTCTTTCTTTTTTTTTTTTTACAAAAGGTAGAAGTTGTGATGAGGTTTTATATCTATATTCTGATAGGCAGAAACCTCTTCTGAATTAGAAGGGCAAATATCTCAGAAGGAAATGACCATCCCATCTTTGAACTCATAATAGAAGAGAGGAAAACAGAGCAGTCTGACATACCTTCTGTTTGGGAAAATCTGATTTTTAAGAACCCTAAGAGATATTCTACTACCTAATATTCTACAACAGAACACATTACAAGAGAGAAATGAATTCTTTAATAACACAAACATGGATGCATTTTGGGGAAAAGAAATGGGAAACTCTTTGGTAATATCAATGAGAATGTACAAGGAAATAGTTAACCAATTTAGATTTTAAAATGGTAAAGAGGGAGGAAGAAAGGGGGAAGAGAAAATGACAGGTGGGTAGAGGCAGAGGAGGGAGAAGCATACTTAGATGGATAGATAGAGACAATGGGGGAAAATCAAGTAATGAAAGATGAATTTCTAAAAGTGCACCATGTTTCTCTAATAATAAACTGAGACTGGTGATCGCTGTTAAAGTCAAGAAAAATGACAAGATTAAATGTTACAAATTATAGATGAGTGAGCTTGACTTCAATTTCTGGTAAAATTGTCAATAGAATTGTTAAAGTGATAGTTTGTGGTTGTTTATGAAGGGAAGTAGAGAATAAAAAATAGGAAAATGACTTCTTGAAAACTGGGTGACATCTAGCAAAACCTTTTCTGAAGTCTTTTATGTGATCCTTGTGGACAAGATCAAGAGATGTAAAAGGTATGCTACTCTTAGAAGAAACTGAAAATCGGTTGAATAACTAATCCAATAAAACATTCATTTGTCTATTTAAAGTTGGAGGCAAGTCTGAGAGCCACATTTTAAGAAAGACAATAACGAATTAGAGTGTGAAGCAGAGGAAGATAAATTTTATGGTGAAGGACTGAAATCCCTTTCTTTACAATCAGGCTTCTGATCTTGCCATTCAACAGAATCTATGAATCCATTCTTTCCAAAGTTAATAATGATCTCTTAAATGACAAATCTAATAATCTAATCGTCCTTTTTTTTTTTTTTTTTTTTTTTTGGTGAGGCAATTGGGGTTAAGTAACTTGCCCAGGGAAGAGTTAAGTGTCTGAGACTAGATTTGAACTCAAGTCCTCCTGACTTCAGGGCTGGTGCTCTATCCACTGCTCCACTTAGCTGCCCCTAATAGTCCTTTTTCAATCCTCATCATCCTCTTAGGAGATACTATCTATTTTATGGAGGACTAAAGATACGTGGATCCAAATTATTTCAGGTGAACCTTAGATCATGTATGAACCACTTAACCTAGGAATCAATGCCTTAAATTAGCATCAAAGTTAAAATAGTCAAGAATTTTTTTCAGAGAGAATCTTCATTATTATTTTGAATGGGCAATAATTCATAAAATGCCTTATTTTTGAATAGTCTTTTCAGGGATCAAACATATCTTGGTGCTACATAGAGAAGATTCTTTGTGCCTCAGCCCTGAGGGAGTAACCATTAATAAGCCTTAATTTCTGAGAGTTAAGTAGCCGAATATCATTTATCCTGACTTTATCGATGTTATACAACACTAAAATAATTGCTTGCCTTAAACAAATTATAAATATTTTATACATACCAAATGAATATAATAAAATTGACATACTGATTATTAAATTTCCCTACATGAAGAAATTCTTCATTTGCAGAATGAGAAAAAAACTGTTGTGGGTCTACACACACACATACATAGGGGCAGCTAGGTGGTGCAGTGGATAGAGCACCAGCCTTGAATTCAGGAGGACCTGAATTCAAATCTGATCTCAGACACTTAACACTTCCTAGCTATGTGACCCTGGGCAAGTTACTTAACCCCAGCCTCAAAAAAAAAAAAAAAAAAAAAAAAAAAAAAAAAAAAAGGATGTATATAGACACGTATATATAAACACATATACATATGTCTGTATGACCTTTACCAAATCATTTAATGTCCCTAATCCTCAATTTCCACCTCAGTAAAATAACAGGCTTTATTTCTAGATCTCATTTTAGGTTTTCTACTTTTAATTTTGTAATCCTGTGACTATACTAATTTAACTTGAGCCTGCATACATTTTAATTGCCATATCATACTATTGTCCACTTGACTTTTTGTCTACTCAGACCTTCAAATTCTTTCACAGAAGCAATATTTTAATTCTATACCTTCTGCCTCATATTTGAGTATTGAATTTGTGGAATCAAGTAGTGGATTAGGAATTGAATTTTATTTGTTTCATATCTACCCCAAATCTTCTAGAATCTTACGTTATTGGCCCTTGGTGTCAGTTTTATGTCAAGTTCTGCTTTGAGAGCCATGATATTGTATCAATGAGGCCCAGAGACATGAAATAATTTGCTAAAGAATAAGCGTGTAAATAAGAAGCATAGGTGGGGCTTGAATACATTTCTTTTTCTTTTTTGATTTATTTATATAAGATTAAATACAAAAAAGAAAAAGAAAATAGAAAATGAAAGAAAGACAGAAAAAAAGAAAAACAGAAAATAAAACAAACCAAAACAAACCATTTTGTCATGTGCCCAGCAGTAAGGATTTAAAATATATAGCAGTAAGTTTCCATTTCAAGAAAGCATATATAATAATAAAAGACATTGTATTCATGACTATCCATCTTTTCTTTGCTTCCTTGCAAGTAATTCTTTTGTACTCTTATATGCATTTTTGCTTTATTTTCCCCTCTCATTGTCCCCCCTTCTCTAAGAGGATATATGTTTGTATCTTTGTGTGTGTATTTAAAATTTTTATACACTATGTAGGTATATATATATATACATATATATATATATATATACACACACATATATACACACACATATATATACATACACACATACATACACACATATGTATACATACACACATACATACACACACACACATATATATATATATGTACAGAGAGAGAGAATTTCATATTTAACCCATTCCTGAAATAAGTAAATTTTCAGATGTTAAAAAAATGAAAAAAGGAATAAAAGTGAAAAGGAGTCAAAAATGCAAAAAGGTTAAGAAACTCTACTTATCCACAGTTTTTAAAAGACTGTTATTAAAAATCTTGAGATCTTTTCTTCAGAAAGACAAGTCTTGCAGTTCCTTCCTCCTATCGTGTTTTGACCACTCATGTGCTTACACTAACTTAAAGACTTTAAATTTGTCCTTATTAGTCCAATTTACTAAATTTACTTCAGTATTTTTGGAATCCTTACTGTCATCTATGGTATTAACTTTTCCTCCCTGTTTTGGATCTGTGATGAAAATAACATGGTTGGAATTTCTTGAAAAATTAATAAAAATCAGCAATTAACTTGAAAGACTCCTATCTATGTCCCACTTGACACTCTGGCCCCTTAATCATTGTGCTACTATATTCTAAAACCCTTTTATTATACTTTCAAAAACATGACTTTCATTGTTATTCTTTCCTAAAATACCTTACAAGATTTCACTTCAGCCCACAGTGAATCCTCCTGGTTCTAAATGCCTATAGACCTTTACTATATATGTCGTTCAATAAGTATATTTCACATATATTGTGTGTGGGTTTTAATTGATCTCAGTTTAGGTGTCTCCACCTAAACTGCAAATTCTTTCAGTAAAGTTATTATAGAATCCCAAAAAGGAATTTGTTTCATGGCACCTTCTCTCTTCAACTTCTTTGGACAATTTTTTCCTTCTCCATAATTTTCAATCCAATCTAGCTATTCTCTCTATTCTCCTAAAAGAACCTTCCATCTCACATATTATGCATTTTTACAGACTATTCCACATTTTTTGCAATGTACTCCTCCATTCCCTTTGTCTTAGAGTCCTTCTCTTCCTTTAAAATGAATCTTCCAAAAGGAAACCTTTTCTAAAGTCCCCAGTTAGTGTCCTCTTGCTCCCAACTCCTTGAATTTAACTACTTTGTGTGTATACACACACACACACACACACACACATATATATATACATATATAGAGAGATAGATATAGATATAGGCATATATAGATGTATTAATTTTGTGTATATGTATATATATATATATATATATATATATATATATATATATATATATATATATATACATAGATACACATATACACATGGATACATATTTTTATATGACTTTCTTCTCCTTGTCCCATCAAAGTATACGATCCCTGTAAGTAAACACTGCTTCGTTCTTTGTTCTTGACTGAATACAATTCCTGTTATGTAGTAGACACTAAAGAAAAACTTGGCAATAGATTATTGATTTATATTAAAGAAGAGAGCTAGGTTAAAATCAATAAGTTTGAATCCTTCCTGGGACACTTAAACAACTGTTTTTTCATCTGTAAAATGAGAATAATAAATGTGTTTCCTATATCACAGGGTTTTGTAAGGGTCAAATGAGATAATATTTGCAAAGTTAGTTCAGAGTAAGTACTTTATAAATGCTTGTCTCCTTCCCCTTCTTATAAAGCAGATGGAAATATTTAAGAATTATGTAATTACCAGTTATTATTAACATTATTTAAGTGTTTTATACATTTTGCTAATAATTTCAATAATTATTATTAGAGCTACCATAGATTCTGAATAATTATATCTTATATAACACTCTCATACTTTAAAACCTTATAAAAAGCATCATAAAAATGCCTATTGTTTTTATCTAGCACAATACCTGACAAATTATTATCCTTCCAATATTTACTTTCTGACAGATAAAAGAAGTTGTGAAAAAGTATCCATGTGGTTTCTGAGATTTTATCTTTGTTTGATATACACTGGTTATATCCACTACTGAAATGATTTTTTTTTTAAATTCTTAAACCTGATCTGTGGTCGCACAGCTGTATCTATAACTCTACATTTGTTTCATAGTAGGCATTTGATATCATACCAGTGTGTTTGATTAATGCAAAATTTTTGCAATGCATTTAATATAATTTTGTACCTCCCTATGCTTACTTTAGAAACAAAAGTTAACTCAGTATAACTGAATGTCAAAACAGTGTACATTTAATATTGTTTTTTATCACAATTTTAAAAGAAAATATTTGTTTTCCAATATGGGATAGAAATTAGATGTGGACATAGATTGGAAAGGCATAGGGCAAAATAAGGAAAGAAGAAAACACACACTTATTAGTGCCAGCCTTTGTGTTAAGTATTTTACAAATATTATTTCATATAATCCTTACAACAACCCTAGGAGGATGATACTTTTATTATTCTAATTTTAGAGTCAAGAAAACTGGGGGAGAGAAAAATGACTTGCTGAGGGTCACAGAGCTATTTTAAATGTCAGAACCAGATATGTGAACTTGGATTTCCCTGGGCTTAGGCCTAGTAGTCTATCCTCTGTGCCACCTACTTGCCACTTTCTACTAATTTAGTCCTTCGTCTTCTCTGCCATTTATAGCATTGGTTGTCAAGAGCTTTAGTTAACTAATTTATTCAAAATCAAACAAGCAATAGATGTTACAAGCATGAATGTACGTCTTAGAGCCAAGAAGAATTATTTTCCAAGAAGAGCCATCCTTTTCTCCAGCCTTTGTGTAAAAATTTCTAATGTCCTAGTATCATCTATTTCACATGTTCTTTTTTTAAATAGTATTCTATTTTTTTCCAAATACATTCTAAGATAGTTTTTTGACATTAATCTTTTCAAAAGCTTGCATTTTACACATTTTTAACCTCTTTTGTGTTACGGCTCCCTTTGGCAGTCAAGTGAAGCTTGACTTTTCAGAAGAATATTTTTAAACACATAAAATAAAATACATAGGAGTGTAAAAGAAATCATTTATGTTAAAATATTGAAATATTTTTTAAAAGTTCAAGAATCCTCACTTTATCCCCAATTGGTATATGGTCAAAGGATATGAACAGGCAATTTTCAGATGACAAAATTAAAATCTATATTTATATTAAAATGCTGTAAATCATAATTTATTAGACAAACACAACTTGGGAAAACTCTGAGTCACCACCTCATACCTCTCAGATTGGCTTAGATGACAAGAAAAAAATAATGATAAAAGTAGGAGGGTTTGTGAAAAAAACTGGGACACTAATGCATTGTTGGTGGAGTCGTGAAATGATCCAACGGTTCTGGAGAGGAATTTGGAACTATGCCCAAAGGGCTATAAAGTTGTGCTTACCCTTTGACTCAGAGTGCTATTACTGGGTCTTTATTCCAACAAAATCTTAAAGGAGGAAAAAGGACCCATATGTGCAAAAATATTTGAAGCAGCTCTTTTTGGGGTAGCAAAGACTCAGAAAATGAGTAGATGCTTATCAATTAAGGAGTGGCTGAACAAATTATGATACATGAAGGTAATGGAATATTATTATTCTATAAAAATTGATGAACAAGCTGATCATAGAAAGGTCCAGAAGATTTATGTGAACTGATGTTGAACTTAACAAGCAGAACCAGGAATAAACTGTACATAATGACAATAAGATGTGTGGTAATCAACTATTAAAGACTTGATTCTTCTCAGTGGTTCAGTGATCCAAAGCAATCCCAATAGACTTTGGACAGAAAAAGCCATTTGCATCCAGAAAAAGAATGGAGACTAAATGTAAATCAACACATGCTATGTTCACTTTTTTCTGTTTTGTTGTTGTTGTTGTTTTTAATCTCTCCCATGTTTTTCCCTTTTGTTCTGATTTTTCTTTCCCAACATAATTCATACAGTAATGTGTAATAAAAATAAATAAATTTACTAGAAAAAAAAGAATGCCTGTTCTACTATAAGAGGCATCTCTTTCTTTTTATTATTTTTGACACTACTAATTCCTTGGAAGTTTTCCCTTCTGTTGATTAAAAAATCTACCTCTTTCATTGTAGTTCCCATTCTGCTCCCTGCTCCAAAATCCCACCATTACTTTTAATATGGTTCTCTGGGATCAAGAAAAATATCTAATCCCTCTATTTCAGAAGTATGAGACCATCCTATAAGTGGAAAGCTTTCTTGATATTGAATACACCCACGCATACACACACACACACACACACACACACACACATCTTAATTATCTTAAAAATTTTAATGACTTGAGAGTTGAAACATTTCCTTATCTCAAGGATTCACATAATAATCCAAGGGAATGGCACCAACATAGGATGAATCACAGAAAAATATAGACATTATGTAAATAATTTTAGCAGAGTAATAAGGTAGAAAAAACTAATTTTACAAGAGGAAAAATAAATGGCCTGGCTTGCTGCTTGATGGGAGCTAAAAGGCGCTGAGCTTTAGGAATTACTATTCATTCCCTAATGCAACTGTGGCAGCTATGGCTTGATAGATTGTGATTCCCTGATAATAGGAGTACCACCTCTGAGCTAAATTGTCCAAGCTAAAGTCCAAAATAATGCATTTATATTAATAGCATACATACATGTGTATATGCATATACCACTAATACATAGATGTATACCTGGAAATACATTTGTGTGTATATACATATATATTCAACACAATATGCTCACATCCATGCACAAAAATATACACCTGCATGTATGCTTATGTATGTCATATATAATATGCATATATGTTGATGTATATATAATATATGTGTATATATGTTATATGTGCTACAAATATATATTTAGGTAGTGTTTTTCTATATGTACATGTGTAAATACATGATAAATGTCATAAAATTCACTCATTTGAAGGGCACGTTTATTATTCTCTGCTACTGAGGAGACTTTTGGTTGGAGGATCTCTTAAACTCAGGAGTTCTGAGTTGCCATAAGATAAGCTAATCAAATAATTAAGAGTCCAGACTAGTTTCCCTGAATATAGAAAAACCCTTAAAGATTGGGAGGAGGGAGAAAAGAAGAGAAGAGAGATATACTAGATTATTTAAGGAGAGATGAATCAATGCAGGTTGGAAAATGGAGCAAGTCAAAGCTCCATTGCAAATTTATGTGGGACTAGACTTGTAAATAGCTACTTCACTTCCAACTGTGGGAGATGAGTCCAAACTTAATATTGTTGATAAATGAACTAACCAATTAGAAATGACCATTTTTTTCTTTTTTATTAATTTTATAATTATAACTTTTTTTTTGACAGTGCATATGCATAGGCATTTTTTTTTACAACATTATCCCTTGTACTCCCTTCTGTTCCAAATTTTTCGCCTCCTTCCCTCCACCCCCTCCCCTAGATGGCAGGCATTCCCATACATATTAAATATCTTATAGTATATCCTAGGTACAATATATATGTGCAGTACCGAATTTTGTTGTTCTTGTTGCAAAGGAAGAATTGTATTCGGAAGGTAAAAATAATCTGGGAAGAAAAACAAAAAAAAAAAAAAATACTCACAGTTTACACTCATTTCCCAGTGTTCCTTTTCTGGGTGTAGCTGATTCTGTCCATCATTGATCAATTGGAATTGGATTAGCTCTTCTCTATGTTGAAGATATCCACTTCCATCAGAATACATCCTCATACAGTATTATTGTTGAAGTGTATAATGATCTCCTGGTTCTGCTCATTTCACTCAGCATCAGCTGATGTAAGTCTCTCCAAGCCTCTCTGTATTCCTCCTGTTGGTAGAAATGACCATTTTTTATTTCTTTCAGACTTATTTGATGTTGCTCATTTTCAAATAACTCAAATTGGATTATTTGTTTATGTAGAATCATAACATTTTAGAAGTGGGAAGTGCTCAGTATTCTTCTACTCCAACCTATATCTGAAAAAGAATTCTCACTATAACATGCCCTAAATGAGCATTTAGACTATCAATGTAAAACTAAGATGAATACAGAGGCCACTGAACTATACATGTTCCCCAGTGGGCCACATAGTAATGTTTGAATTCTTTTTCTTATTTGGTGTGGTATGTTTTCTACTATAGATATGTAGGAGGTAGATAGTCTGCCTCCTCTTCATACAGCCATGTTGTCAAGAAGTCCAGCCACATATAATTCTACTTTCTTTCCAACAGTGATTATGAATAAATATGATTAAATTCATTCCTCATTTTCTTCCTGGTCATTATTTTTCATCATCTTGATTTGGGGTTCAAAGTTGCTAGACTTCATAACACCATATGCATTCATTCCATTAAGTCTCAGGAAAGGAACCAATTTATAATGTAACATGTGGAATGATGAATCTTCAGGATCAAAATATTAATTTTTTTTAATTTTAAGTTACAATTTAAATTAAGATAGTAGTGACAACTTATATTTCCTTCAAACAATATATATACAATATAGAGTAGTGTGTATGCATTTTTGAATCTTAGTTGTTTAGGTCTTTAAAAATAGCATCCTTGCATATAAACTCTATGATAATATCAGGTTTAAAGGGGATTCAGTTGCCATTAATTTCCACAATGCTGCTAAATGAAAAAAAAATAGAGCAGCTGTTTAATAAGTATTTATTAAGTGGCCATTTTGTGAGAGGCAATGTATAAAGCATTAGCGATATTAAAAAAAAGTAAAAGATAAATTCTGCTCTCTATAGTAGGCTATCATGCCCTTACCTACAGATGCTTTTAAAAGCACTTTTTAAAAATCTCCTTTGCATCTCTGAAAACTCCCAAGATGCCTTGGGTTTTACTGCCTAGATTTCTTTCTTAAGGACCAGGCCTCAAACCAAAATCAATCTGATTCTAATTGGCCATCTAAGTTCTTGGCCAATCCCCATTGGGTCATTGTTTGCGTTCTGAGTGATTCAGGTTGAATATAAATAGCAATCATTTCTGCTTTAGCCAGAAACTCTGAGGGTCTTCCACTCCCAGATACTTTTATTATTTATTTATTTATTTGTTTGTTTGTTTGTTTATTTAGATATTTTGAAGTAGATGAAAGAGAAAATTATTTTCCTCAATTGCTGCCTAACCCTAGTCACAGCTGCATTGAATACACACACTAAAGTCAAGCTAAGACCAGTTGAAGACCTTAGCTTAAAAAGACCAAGGTCTCCCATTTCATCCAGGGCTATCTCTAGTGATCTTTATCTATATCTTGCCACTGGAGCTAGAGGGATCTGGAGGGGAAAGTGAGTCAGGTGATTTTGTCCAGCCCTCCTTCACTTAAATCCAATTCATAATATGTCATGGCATCCCCTCCCTGATGCTCTTGGTGCTCTTCTAGAACAAAGGAAAAACAATAAAAATGGGAGAGACAACAGGCAAATAAATATCTGTGTATAAGTCAAGATATGTTCTAAGTTGGACATAATCAATAGAAGGAAACGACAACCTTTAGGAAGAATAAGAAAGGTATCTTGCAGTAGATAGAATTTTGGCATGGAATTAAAGGAAGTCAGAAAATGTGGGAGATGGGAAAAGAGGAGGATAAAATGCATGGAGTGAGAAGATGTGGGAAACAGCAAGGAGGCAGATGTCATTTCATCAGAGTTAACTGATGATAGAAGTACAGCATGTAAGAAGACTAAAAAATTGGAAGAGGTCTACCTAATGAAGGACTTTGACTGCCAAATAGAAGATTTTATTTTTGATACTTGAAACAGAGAGAGATCCAGTGAAGTTTATTGAAAAGGAGGTGACAGGGTCAGATTTCCATTTTAGAAAAATTTATTTGACAGTTGCATGGAGGATGGCCTGAATTAGGCAGAGACCTTGAAGCAATAAGACCAATCAGAAGTCTTATACAATAGTTCAGACATGATGCAATAAGGGCCTGTTCCAGTGTAGTGGCAGTGTTAGACCAGAGACTATATATATATATATATATATATATATATATATATATATATATATATATATATATATATACATGTATATACATGTATATATATACATGTATATACATGTATATATACATATATGTGTTTATGTATGTGTATATGCACACACACAGGAGTTTAGAATTGGTGGATGGAGGAGCATTTGGAGGAAAAGATCATGAGTTTAGTTTGGGATGTGTTCAGTTTAAGATGTCTACAGAGTATTCAGGTCAAGATGTATAATAGTCACTTTAAGATGTGATATCATTAGTCAGAAGAGAATTCAGTACTGGATAATCAGATCTGAAAATTATTAGCATAAAAATGACAATTAAATCTTTGGACAATGATGAGATTACCAAGTGAAATATTATAAAAGGAGATAAAGAAGATGAGATGTTTCCAGATTCTTTTTCCTTAAACTCATTCCACTCAGGATAGTAAGAATCTTTTTCTTGCCTCAGCAAAAAAAAAAAAAAAAAAAAAAAAAAAAAAAAAAAAAAAAAAAAAAAAAAAAAAATCCACACAAGAATCCTTTTCAAAAGTCTTTTTGATCACTTCTGGCCACTTCTCCAAAGATTACAATGGTTCCCAATTGCCTCTTGAATCTACTTCCCTTCCAATCAAGACCAAATAAACACCCCATCAATTATTTTCTTATTTTTACTTTTCTTATCTTCCCCTGATTTAGCATCAGCGTAAAAACCCAATACAAATTCCCTGAGGGAACAATCATTTAGGCTTTGTTAATGGCCTAAAATGAATTTCTGAACTTGTGATTCACATCTTCTTTTCCTGTACCAGTATTTCTGGTTCCTTTCAGTGATTTTGTAATGCTATCCAACATGGCAATCAAAGTATCATTCAGGAAACAGGTTTCATGTCAGTCTCACTGATTCCTACCTTTCAAAGTCTGCAAAGAGTAGAAAGGAAGTTGTTTAATGTTGTAAGCTGTGAATATGGATTGGGAGATGACTAAAGATGGCTCTGGGTTCTGAAGTATTGTGGGTAAAAGCAGAATTCCAACGAATAAATTAAATGGATGAGATGGCAGTAGGTTATTTTTGATAGTTTGAATTGCCTTTGTGACTGAAAACCAAAAAACTAAAATGAAAAGAAGTATTTTATCTTTCATTCTAATTCATGCTCTTAACTTCATTATGACCCACCTTATTATTGTCTCAAATGAACCTAAGGACACCTCTTAGTAACCCTTATTTGATATAATTTTGCTTCTCCAAACCAAATTATAACTCACTTTTTGTTTAAACTATTGATGAACAATCATCTACCCAAATCAATCTCATGATTTTGTCTTCATTGCAATTGATTAAGCAATACCCGCATGCTTATCTTCATAAGCTGTTATGTAATAGATACATTGACATGTCTCAATCCATATCTTTGGCTGCCAATATTTCTAAAGTGAATATTTATTGAATTGTATTCAATATTGTATTCCCTTATGTTATAAAATCCTGGAGGAAAGATAATGTTTCTTCTATCTCCATTGTAGCTATCATAGTTTTAATATACAGTAAGAGTTAAAGAAATTATAGTATAATACAATGAGAGGGGACTTCATAGGCTAGCTGGTCCAAAATATAACTAATTAAGAATCCTAAAAACAACATACTTGACAAGTAGTCATTTAAAAGTTTTCTTTTATAGAGGGGTGCATCTTGACTCTCCAACTAACTCTATACTTTACATCAGCTGCTCTGCTTGCTTTGAACTCCAGGAAACATGATGCTCAACCCAGAATAAGTTGACTAACTGAATTTTCATTACCATATTGTTTAATTCAGCTTTTTAAAAATACCTCCCAAACTCCTTCAGCCTCCTCTCCCCTCTTATTGGGGAATTAAACACGTCCCAAAGCTTTTCCTTATTGAGTGCAGGTCCTAGATTCACACAGTAATTCTCCACTTTCCATCTGCAGCTCAAGTTGTTTTGTCCTCCAGCAACCATGATAGCCCCATGCTGAATATTTATGGGTCCTCCAGCTTTCCAGATTCTTTTTTGTGTTGTCTTCCCCATTAAATCATAAACTCCTTGAGGGTAGGGTATGCTTTTCTTTTTCTTGTTTGTATCCCCAGGATTAAGCACATTGTTGGCAGAATAGCCTTAATAAATGTTTATTGAATTAAGTTGAATCTTTTAGGTGTTACTGGAAAAACTTATAGGATACCTAAAAAAATCTCTAATTTTTGGAAATATTTTCTTAGATCAAACCTAAATTTTCCTTTTCACAACTTCTACCTATTCTAATTTGTTCTACTCTCTGAAGCTAAACAAAACACCTCCAATCTTCCTTCTACATGAATAGCTGTCATGACCTCACTACTTTCATTTCTCCAGCATAGATATTATCACTGCCTTCAACAGATTCCTAATACTATGACACTAAAGTAACCATCTTGGATACTAATTCCTACCAAAGAGTGGTGTCTCTAAATGAACATAATATTCCAGGTTTATATATTTTAGGAGAGAATTTAGCAGCAGGATTCTCACTACAATAGTCCTGGTTATCATCAGAATATGTAGTTCATCTGAGCCATGTGACTTGAGCTAATTAAGGAAAGCTGGGAACTTTCTTTATATTTCTTAATTTATCTTTTGGATCAAATTCCTATTATTCTCCTTGAAGAAAAACAGAAACAAAATAGGAGGTAGCTAAATGATTTCTCTTCATGATCAGTTACCATTGTTTTATCTTCCCCAAAGACTGGCCTAACCTCTTCACTTTACTATAATAGATATTTACTAAGTACCTACTATGGGACAGGCAGTGTGCTGAGTGATGAGAATGCAAGATGAGAGAGATTGGGGGGAGGATGAAGGAAAGGTATAGAAAAGGATGGAAGGAGGATGAAAGGAGAGAGAAGGGGAGATGATGGAGGGAGGAAAGAAAGGATGAGAGAGAAAGAGAGAGAGAAAGATAAAGAGAGAGAGAGGGAAAGAGAGAGAGAGAGAGAGAGAGAGAGAGAGAGAGAGAGAGAGAGAGAGAGAGAGAGAGAGAGAGAGAGAGAGAGAGAGAGAGAGAGAGACAGGAAGGAAGAAGGGAGGGAGGGAGGGAGGAAGACAAAGAGAGGAAGGGAAGGAGGGAGAGAGAGAGAGAATTGCAGATGGAAAATAAGTGAGATGCAAAGTGCAGTTTCTGCCTTCTATACCTTTATTTACACTCTCTAATCAGATAATTGCTGAAGTTACAATTACAAAACCTTTATTTTTTGTTGTTCTTGGCTTTGCTCATCAGAAAACATGTAATTTTTTAACAATTTTTTAAATCACTCCTATGTCACACTGCTGTGTTAGACTGTAATGCTGGAGAAACTGAGGCAAGATAGAGATTAGAGAGTTTTTAATAATTTATTTGAAAGGGAAAGATTATGCTGGGGTCATGCTGCCCCCAGTGCTGATGTCCAAAGCATCCAGCAATTAATATGTGCTTCCCCTGAAGTATATATACATATGTGGCTCAGCTACAGGGGTAGACTGAGGGCAGGGGTGGAGTCAGAGCACTGAGAATGGGAATAGACTATCAGTCCAGTTCTGACAGGGTGAGGGGAGGCATTGGACATTCTGATAAGTAGGGAAGGGTTGGGGCCATGACATCTAAAATAGAAGGTCTTTCTCCTTATCTGGATGATGATGATGATTAGGAGGGAGGGGTGATGTTTCAGGTTTGAGCAAAAAAATTAGGAACTGAGGCAGAACAATTCAGGAAAAGAGGCAGGACAATTTAGGGAAATTGAGTCAGGAAAATTAGGAAAACTGAATCAGGACAATAAAAGGGAACTGTGGCACAACAAAACTTCTTATGTTTTTCCCAAAATCTTAATTTGACCAAATTTTTAAAGTACCATGCCACCTTCTTTATTTAGCATCCATTACCTACCTTTACCTCTATCTTTTGGACATATTTTTGGATTGTAAAATTAAATATATCAATCCATCACCAAGTATCTAATATGTCTTTAAGTAATGAAGCAATTTATAGACAGCTAGATTTGGAATCATTAAGAGTTGCATTCAAATCCTGCCTCAGAGACTTACTAGATATATAACTCTTAGAGTCTCTTAATCTCTAGAAGCTTCAGTTTTCTCAATTTTGAAAGCAGATGATAATAAAAGAAACTCCCTTCAAGTTTGTTGTGAGAGACAAATGAGATACCATATAAAAGCCTTGGAAATTTTTATAATATTATACTACCTACATCACAGGATGGTTATGAAGATTGGTAGTGATTATTTTTGTAAAATTCTTTCTAATAGCAAAGCTCTATGTAAAGTTCAACCATTATAATAACTAAGTTCTCACTAACTACCTAAAGAACTACCTTTGGTTATTATCACAATAGATAAATTTCAAGTCATTTGTAAAGTCAGTTCAGGTGTATAATCTGACTTATGACTATTGAACACACAAAACCAGATTTCTACAAACAACAGAGATGTGATTTCCCAAAGGGAATTCAAGATTTCAGTTAGCCATTATCAAATATGGACCAGATGATATAAATTCAATCTCTCTTTTATCTTTTGTTTTAAAATAATTCATTTTCAGTCCAAATTTGCTAATACATTAGGATTTCATTAACCTTTTCCACTGTCTGTTTCCTGGTAATAAATGATATTCACTCTGGGCAGGATTTATTTATTCACACACAATATTTCATACTGTGGGGAAAAACAGAACCATAAGTTGAATGTTAATAAACCTCATTACAATTTAGATTGGTATATTATATTATGATAATTGGCATTTTTAATAAAAATGTGTTGGTTAATTAGGAACTTACACTATCAAATATAACCTTGACAGTAAAGAAAATTGGAAAATTTAAAGTTGTTGAGTTTGACAATCCCAGTGCCTCCATTACTTACAAGACAGTAACTTTGAGGCATATTATGTTTTCCAGGCCACAGGGGTATCTTTTAGCTTTATGATTATGCTGTAATTCATTTCAAGTTTTGCAATACTGTATTAAATAAATGAGGATGACAGTATTTCTTGGCAGGATGCCAAGTTGAAGATTGCATCACTTATTTACAGGGTTACTATGCAGGCTTATTGCGACAGATGGTGAACACAAAAGGCAAAGGCAACAATGAACTCTCAGTGAGAAATGAGGGAAAAGGATGGGATAAGTGGGGGGGGAGAAGGAAAATCAAATATCCATCCTAGATCAAGGAAACTAGAAGTTGTTGATAGCAAATCAGAGACCGGTAAAAGTCCACAGAACTTGATACATATGAATAAATTCTCTTCTTCTTCTTTGGAAGTCTAAAAAGTTAATTTATTTCTCAGGGAAAAGCAGAGTAATTTAAGTTCTTGCTGAATATGTCATGATTTACCAACAGTAAATATTAATTCTTAAGATAAACTATGTAATTATCTCCCTTAGGCTAAACTAGTCACCCTAAAAAAGAAAACTGACAACCAAATTAATGGTTATATTCACAGAATTTCAACATCAAAAGGGATCTCAGAGATCATCTAATTCAAATGATGATGAACAAATTCATAAGAAATAGACTCACCAAATAGCCATTTGGGGTTTTCACTAATACTCAAGGGCAACCCATTCTAAATTGGGATGCTTGTGTGAAGCTTAAATTTGTTTCTTCATGACTTCTATAACTAATCATATTTCTGAACTCTGGGGCCAGCCTACATCACAGAATATCAGTTTTGAAAGTGACTACTAGTTCAACTTATACCTAATAAGAATGCCCTGTATAATATCTCTGAAAAGTAATTGTGCAACCTTTCCTCAATAAAAGGAATTCATTGCCTCCCAAAACAGCGTGTTTTACTGATGGAGAGTTCTAAGTATTCATTATATCAATCCTGCATTTTACTCCTTTCAACTTCCACTTTTTATGCTACTGTCTTCTAGGGAGAAATAATACTAAGAACTAATCTCTCTTACATCTCAATCTTATAGATGCTCAAAAATAGTTATTATGTGCTCCCAAAAAATGGTTCTTATCTAATCATGATATTTCCTTCAACAGAATAATGTTAAGGCCTTTCATTCAATTCAATTTAATTTTAAAATACATCTTCATACAGTATCATTGTTGAAGTGTATAATGATCTAGTTCTGCTCGTTTCACTCAACATCAGTTGATGTAAGTCTCTCCAAGCCTCTCTGTATTCCTCCCGTTGGTCATTTCTTACAGAATACTAATATGCCATAACATTCATATACCATAATTTACTCAACCATTCTCCAATTGATGTACATCCATTCATTTTCCAGTTTCTAGCCACTACAAAAAGGGCTGCCACAAACATTTTGGCACATACAGGTCCATTTCCCCTCTTTAGTATTTCCTTGGGATATAAGCCCAGTAGTAGCACTGCTGGGTCAAAGGGTACACATTTTGATAACTTTTTGGGCATAATTCCAGATTGCTCTCCAGAATGGTTGGATTCTTTCACAACTCCACCAACAATACATCAGTGTCCCAGTTTGCCCACATCCCCTCCAACATTCATCGTTATTTGTTCCTGTCATCTTAGCCAATCTGACAGGTATGTAGTGGTATCTCAGAGTTGTCTTAATTTGCATTTATCTGATCAATAATGATTTGGAATATTCTTTCATATGAGTGGAAATAGTTTTAATTTCATCATCTGAAAATTGTCTGTTCATATCCTTTGACCATTTATCAATTGGAGAATGGCTTGATTTCTTATAAATTAAAGTCAATTCTTTGTATATTTTGGAGATGAGGCCTTTATCAGAACCTTTAACTGTAAAAATGTTTTCCCAATTTGTTACTTCCCTTCTAATCTTATTTGCATTAGTTTTGTTTGTGGAAAAACTTTTTAATTTGGTGTAATCAAAATGTTCTATTTTGAGATCAATAATGGTCTCTAGTTCTCCTTTGGACACAAATTTCTTCCTCCTCCACAAGTCTGAGAGGTAGACTATCCTATGTTCCTCTAATTTATTTATGCTCTAATTCTTTATGCCTAAATCTTGGACCCATTTTGATCTTATCTTAGTATGTGGTGTTAAATTTGGGTCTATGCCTAGTTTCTGCCATGAATCATGGTAAATTAAATAACTATTATCTCTATCAATTCCACTAACTTAGTACCTTGTAAAAATCCTTTGTTTCAAGTGTAGAGTTCTGGCCCATAACAATTAAGTAAGAAGAACCAAGAATAGAATTTTGTTTTAAGAAAAACATTGAATGACTAAATCATTTTTATTATTATAAATACACAAATTAATTTCAAAGGACATATGAATGAAGATACTATTTGTATACAGAGAAAGAATTGAAGAATATGTGTTGATTGATTTTACATGCACACACATGCACACACACACACACACAAATACAAACACACACATTATATAGATAGATAAACATATAGTTAAATATTTGTGTCTAAAGGTAGCCATCTCTAGAATTGAGGGGGGAAAGGAAGCTAAAAAAGAAATTTAAATAATAATTTTATTATATATTTAACAAGATTAGGGTCATATACAATGAATTTGCACTTTCATGTGATTGTTGTACTATATTATAGAAATGTTTGTTTTATTCCATAAATTATAAATAAAATCAATAAAATTTTCAAAAAGTATTTCTCACAACAATTTGAAATTATACTCAAAGGACTATCAACTGTGCTTATCCTTTGGTGCAGCAGTGTTTCTGCTGGTCCTGTAACCCAAAGAGATCATAAAAAAGGGAAAAGTACCCACATATGCAAAAATGTTTGTAGCAGCCATTTTTGTAGTGACAAGGAACTGGAAACTGAATGGATGTCCATCAGGGAATGGCTGAATAAGTTGTGGCTTATGAATGCTATGGAATATTATTGTTCTATCAGCAGGGTGATTTCAGAAAGCCCTGAAGAGATTTACATGAACTAGTGCTAAGTAAAGTGAATACAACCAAGAGAGCATTGTACACAACAACAAGAAGATTATGTTATAATCAACCATGATGAACTTGATTCTTTTCAATAATGAGGTGATTCAGGCAAATTCCAGTAGACTTGTGATGGAGAGAGCCATCTGCATCCAGAAAGAGGACTATGGGGAGTGAATGTAGATCACAATATAGTATTTTCACCTTTGTTGTTGATGTTTTCTTGCTTTTTTCTTTCTCATTTTTTCCCCTTTTTGAACTATTTTTCTTGTGCAGCATTATAAACATGGAAACATGTTTAGAAGAGTTGCACATGTTTCACCTATATTGAATTAATTGTCTAAGGGAGGGCAAAAGGGAAAAGGAGGAAAGGAGAAAAAATTGGAACATAAGGTTTTGCAAGGATAATTGTTAAAAACTATATTTGCATTTATTTTGAAAATTAAAAACTACTAGTAGAAAGTTCTTAAATATTTCTCACTCTCAAACAACTTTCTATTTCATAGGCCTAGTACATTCTATATAGTGGTTGAGACTAGCAATGTCCATCCATAAAGGTAATATCTACACCTTAACAGAATATCAAATGTTGCCTGATGAAACAAATGGCAGCGATATTATCACCTCTAATATTGAATATTCAATTATAGTTAAAATTACTTTACCTAATTTCTGTGATATAATGCAGATGACCCATTAATCTAGAAATCTCCTAAAGTCTCCTTATTTTTTTTTCAGAAGGACTTCCAAGCCTCTCCTATCTTGATTTGTACAAGTTGATTTTTTTTTATTTGAAATTTGATTTTTATATTCATGCCTATTAAATTTCATCTGATTTAATTAGTCTTCTGGACTATTGAGAACATTTAAAGTTTTAACTTTTTCATTCAGTATATATCAATCTCTCCTTGTTTTGGCCTACTACAAATTCAATCATCCTGATGTATAAGCTACCAGCCAAAGTACTGATAGCAATGCTAACCAGGAGTGCTCACACACCAATTCCAGAGGCATTCCATTAAAGACCTTTGAAGTTTGTATATAACAATTCATAAAACTTCTTAAACTGGATCTTATAATTGAATGTGGGGAATCCTGAAAATATGATTTATTAATCAATAAATGTTTGATTTGTATACCTATTTTATATACCTATATTCTCAAGATCCCATAAACATTTCTCTGACAAAAAGGAGTCTTGAGTGGAAAAAGTTTAAGAAGCCCTGATATAGGAAACATTTTCTCCCAAGATTAGCATGAAGAGTTTTATCAAATGTTTCCTAAAAATCTAGACAAATTGTACCAATAGTGTTCTAGTAACCTTTAAAAAGAGAGGGAGTTAAGTTTCCTCAGGCCTGAAGCCAAGACAACTGTTTGTGATCATTCTGCCTTTTAAAAAACTTCCTTAATATTCATTGTTACCAAGAATCAAAATCAAATTGACTGAGCTAGAGACTGCACACACCAATTTCTTCTCTTGTCCATAGGGAAGGAAGGAGAACAAAACAGGAATTTTCTCAGCTCTAGTCATGTGATATTCTCTGCTATCTTTCAAAGGACTTAAACAGTTAGAATTTCCAGCTTTCATTAACAGAAAATGCAATATGTATAGCCCTGGTTATTTGAACATAGTGAAAGACAGTGAGTTTAACTCTTTCTTAATTCAATGTGACCTTTATCTCAGATGTCTACACCCTTTTAATAATTTTTCTTCTGTACTTTCTGGCCCAAATATTATTCTTTTTGTAGTGAAAACAGAAATTTAAATTATAATTTAACAGCTGTGCCTACATCTATATCATGTTATCAGGGCCCTGCCATCACAAAGCAGAAGTTGATTCTAAACTTTTCCAAAATAAATTTGTTTCTGTAGTCCTTGGCTTTTCTCACCAAGCTTTTCCTATTCCAAGGTTTGTAACTCCTGATACTGTCATGGGTTATATCAAACCTTTGTATTCATCCTCTGTTGCCTGTCAATGCTTCTGTAATCTGGAATTCAAGCCTGGAAGATATTCAGTTGGTGGTGAGAATAATGAATTTATGTCTTTGAGGAGTGGAATTGATGTGAGAGTTTTAAAAAAGAAGAGACATTATTCTTCATTACTGACTTAAGAGAAGACACATGGGGCTTCAAACTCTTTTCAGGGTGAGGCCCAAAGAAAGAGACAACAGATTTTGGAAGACATCTATATGGGAGAAAGGCAGCTTATCAACAGTTTCCTAATTTGTAGCTTGCCTTCCTGGACTTTGAGAAATTTCCCTTCAGGTTTAATCTAAACATCTTGTGAATTAAAATAATTCTCTCTTTGGAAAAAATCACATATACATTGTGTATTACCTGGCAAACTCAAATCTGTGTGATTTTTCTGATTTTTCCTTACTATCTGCTTAGATTAATGGGAAGGAGTCAAGCTGGCAGAGATAAGCTTGGGGTATCCTCTCTTCTAAAGAAGTAATTGCTAGGAAAGTGACTGAAATCTAAAAAATAAAATTCTATGTTAGTAATATTGGGAAAAGGAGAGACAGAGAGAGGCAGAGAAAGCAAAAGACAGAGACAGACAGAGAAACAGAGACAGAGACAGACAGAGATAGAGGGACAGGCAGAGACAGGGACAGAGACACACACACACAGAGAGAGAGAGAGAGAGAGAGAGAGAGAGAGAGAGAGAGAGAGAGAGAGAGAGAGAGAGAGAGAGAATGTTTTAACGTTTTTGCTTTGTAATGGTAGTCAGACATGCAAACTTTAACTACTTGTTTCTTCTAGAAGAATCACAATGATGTATAAAAGAAGTGCTTTGGAGTGAATGTACAAAATATGTCTACATTTTATAATTTATTCCAGTTATTTAACCCTATGTTGGAGAAAAATCCAGCATTGATTAGCTGTGCAACTAGAAAACTTAAAATCTTCAACTTTGGCTGATATCCCCTTTGTTCCATTCATGTCTAAGGGAGTTCACTAACTCACTCAATTTTTCCAGAGAGAGATAATTCTGTAAGATAGACTTTGAGACCTTTTTTTCTCTGAAGCTACATGACCCCCCAAAAAAGGCATCTGGGTCACTGATTATTTTATTCATTTTTTTTTCATTCACAGGGAATAGAAGTTCTAACCATTGGAGAGTGAGTCAAAGGGTCCATGAGTCAGAATCCAGCTAGATTAGCATCAATGACCAAAAGATCAAGTAATGATCTTTGGGAATTATCTTCTAGACTCATGTCATCAAAAGCTAAAATGAAGAATTTCCCAGAAGAAACCCTAACTTTGAGTATGAACGTGATAGGATCAATGTTATATAAAAAATGAGTTTTGAGTCTACTTACCTAGAATTTGAGATGTTATGGGGATGAATATCTTCCCAGAGATTTTGGGGAAAGAGTTTATCTAGTTGTTCATGTTAAATCTTTGAAATAGATGTCATTTTGTAAAAGCTACCCAAATGTTAAATCGAACTGGGGTGCTAGGGCCAGACATCTAACAACTGAGAGAACATTTTGGGGTTCAAGCCACTGGTAGAGAAAATACTTTATAAATACCTCAGGATATCCTAGAACCCCAAAGTGATATGAAGTTTATCTGGCTCTGGAAAAGAGAACCAGAGTATATTTCTTTATAACTGTATTTCTTTACATAAACACATATTCCTAATAAATATTATATTCTACCACTTCCCTACCTCATCATTTTTTTCTATTCTGTTTCTTTTGGATAAGCTCTTCCAGAGCCATATTTCTTTCACGGATCTGGTCCTGCCATGCCTCAATAATACTAATTAAGTTTTTGTTTTGTTTTGTTTTGTTTTTTGTTTTTTGGTTTTTTCTCCTTGCTTTTGGATATAGAGTTCATCATCTTGGTTATCCATACTTGGTGCATTTGTATAGAGCTATTTGAAACCGTGGGTCTTTTATTGACTCTTTATATTTTTATCTTTTGCAAGCTTCTGGACATCTCTAATAATATCCATGCTACCTTATTATGTATTATTTATAGTATTATATTATTATATATTATAGTATTATATTATATTATATATTATAGTATTATATTATTAATACATATATTTTATGTATTATATTATTTAACTTGGTGAATACACTCAGTAAGTAATCACTCTCCCACCTCCTTTTCATTTTAAAGATATTTTGATTATATTTTCAAATTTTAACAAATACATTCTAACATTTGTTAGTTGACTTTTTTCCTTTGCCAGAAGTCTGTCATTCCTACATTGTATATCCAATCCTCATAATTAAATCTCAACAAATTTGCGACAGCTTTGCTGTCCCCCCTTTATATATTATACAAGTTAAACATCTTCAGCTCCATGTCCTAGGCTTCATTATAATACGATCTAATCACCTCTAATCACCCTGCTCTGCATCTTCTATAGCTTATGAATGTCCTCCTTAAAAGATGTCATCTGAAACCAAATGTGACATTCCAAATGTCTTCTGACTGTAACAGAATTAAGCATGGCATAGTGTCCAAAATATTTTTTTCATTCCTTGACAGCATGTCCCTAATAATACAGACTAAAGTAATATTAGCTTTGGGGACTGTCATATTACGCCATTGGCTAATGATGAATTTACAATCCCTTATACGTTTTCAAATCATTGACCAATAATTTAAATTTAATTAACCTGGTTGATAATATTTAAAAGTGATTCAGCAGGGTGGATTTCTCATATCATAAAAGAACCTTTAGAGCTTCTTCAGGAACAAACTTCAGGGACAGTCATCATGGTTTAAGCCAAAATTGCAAAAAAAAAAAAAAAATTATTTTTTCTCCTCTTTCCTAAAAATATTAGGAAAACTTTTTAGTGCCAATCAGAGATTGCAACTCTAAATATACCCTTTCCTTCAAGAAATATGGAAAACTAGGAATGCAGTTGGGGTATACAAAAAATAGACAGACTGGGAAACCTAATCATTAAGAATTAGCTAATAGATTTTTTTTAATCCCCCCCTTCCCTAAAGAAATTGAATCAATGACTTTCAGATTTCCTGCCTGTCTTGAAATTTCCTTCTAGTGACTAATTAAAAATGTTCAATAGCAAATTCTTTACATCATTTTTTCACAGGGGAAAAATCTAACAACCTCTGAGGATTCAAAAAGGTTGCTGAACCACTGTCAAGGTCATAGCAAGAAAGGTTTTTCATTAATTTTAGATCGGTAAAGAATAAAATATATTGTGATAGCCACATTTAGACATTCAGTGCATCAGTACACTTTTTACTTCACAGACAGTCAATTATGAACTTTATTTAAAATGTATGAATTGTGGGGTTGTCATTAAAGCTGTGATGGTGAAGAGTTCATTTATTTTATTCCTTATGGGAAGATGGCAAAAATGCAGTCATTTTTCAGAGCATTGACTGGATCATTAAAGTACTGTAAATAACAATGATTTCTATTGATTAGTTTGAGGCTGGCACAGAGGTCACTGGTTAACACTGTAATGTTCTTGGTGTATTGTTAATCTGGCTTACAAAGGGCATATAATATAAACTAAGGATCTGATAATCAGGGCTAACACAATTCTATTTCATTTAAAATTATGATTTCCCCAAAAAGTTTCCCCTTACCCTGTCTTTCTGTTGTTATTGAGGCAAATGATGTTTTTTTTTCTCATTTTATCTAAATGATATGATTGTTTGATATTTATATATAGATAGAGACGTATGTATATAAATTGAATGAATGATTTTGTCTCAACTCAAAATTTCTCTCAAAATTTCATTTTTCAACTGGTGAATCTCAGTTAACATAACAAGAGCTCTATAGATATAAACTATAAGACATAAATATGAATTTCCCTTAGAGATTTTGGGTTTACTCACAGGAAGCCAAAAAATTGCATCAATTTAGAAATCAACTGATTCACTAAGAATTTCATGCCAACTCTCGCAAACTAACCATGATGTAATACAAGGACACCCAAGAGAAGATTGAAAGTCTTAGACAGTATTGGCAAGGAGCTATCATTGATATGATATAAATCAATATAACAATTATATTGATTAATTACACCATCTGTGTCTAAAGTCTTAGTCAATTCACAGCACAGACTAGCACTCAAGTCTTCCCCAGGAAAATATGATGATGTTGATAATGAGATTTATAAAGTGCTTTTACATATATTATTTCATCCACATAATTATTATCCCCTTTTTTACAGTATGAAACAGCATTATAAATAGTAAGGTACCACAAGCAAATAGATAAAGAGAAAGCCACTGAGGAACATCAGAACCCAGTAGTTGTACTGTATACACACACACACACACACACACACACACACACACACACACACTCACACTCCTTGCCTTCCTAAAAGTTCAGCTTAATAAATACAGTAAAATGGGCCAACCTTTCAGAAAATAGTAGAGTTCGTCCTTGTTTTTTCCCACCAGACACAGGCAGTTTCAATATTCAAGAGAAAAATGTGCAGTTTCCAAGACTATTAATAATAGTTGCCCACAGTTCAGCTTCTCTGGTTTCCTTAACAAAAAAGATTACCAATGGCTATCTGACTTTTTGACTGAGTAAATAAAAGTCCTCTTTATTTCATCACCATCTTAATTCCTCTATGCTTGACAAAATTCTGGCATTTTATTCAATCAGGAAACTATCAACCACAAACAAGAGCATCTGGAGTACCTCATTATTTCAAAGAAATCCCTTTTGTTTTTAGACTCTGTACTTCCCATGGGTTTAATATTTAATAGAAAATAGTAAATTGACTGGATGCATTTGCGCATTGCCATAGTGCTTTGAATTACTTCTGTCTTCTCCCTAAAAAAAGGTCCCATTTTTTTATTTGTTCATTTTGTTGTGTTTTTTTTTTTTTTGGGGGGGGGGAGAGGCTATTGGGGTTAAATGACTTGCCTAGGGACACACAGTTAATATTAAGTGTCTGAGGCTATATTTGAATTCATGGCCTCCTCATTGATGTTCTATTCACTTATCCACCTAACTGCTCCATGATTTTAAAATCATCTTTCTTTCACTAACTCCAATATTCTTCTGGTTATGAAAGGCATCATGACACCCCACTTCTGAGTTTGACAAAAAATAATTATTTTATTCATTATTAGTATGAATCATGTAATGATTCAGACTTCAAAGAATTAAAGTAGGTCACAATAATATTCATATATACATACATGCATATGTACATATTATATACACATTCAAGCACACATATGCACATATGCGTATATATTTTCTTTCAATGTATGACTAATAAAGAATTATATAGTACAGTGAAAAGAGGAAAGGATGACTCCAAAGAAAGAGGAACTGATTTCTCTTCCTATCTCTGATAACTACTATCTGACATCACCTTGAAATCTAGGTTTCTATTAATTATATACTAAAAGCAACCTGAAAAATATCATCCAAAAATGTATGATTAGAAAAAGAGGTAAGTCAATTGTAGAGGGTCAGAAATCTGAAAAGGTATACTTAAATCTAGGTCAGTATGATGTTATAATTAAGTATCTATTTAATGTGAGATAATGGTTCTTTACAGTGATGTAATGAGTTGCAAGTGCTCAGTGTGGTATAGTGATGTAATCATACTGAAGTATTTAAGGGCTGGGACAACTGGGAATGCTCTCTCAGCCACAGACATAAGAGAAGATGCCAGGTTCCAGAGTCCATCTTTGACCAGCCAGATGAATTTTCTGCCTCCTCTATTACTCTATTAAGACCAAGGACTCACGTTAATTTCAAGGTCCTCCAGAGAGCTAGTCCAGAATTTATACTCAATCATGAAAAGTGCATACATTTTCTACTGGTGTTCATGTCATGAATATGGTGCAGTGATAGAGTGCTGGGTGTGAAGCTAAGTTCAAAACTGGCCTCAGACACTACCTGTGTGACCCCAAATAAATAACTTCATTTTTCTGCCTCAGTTTTCTCAACTGTAAAATGGGCATAATAATAGCATTAATCTCTCTGGGTTTGTTGTGATTATCAAATGAGATGATATTCCTAAAGCTCTGAGCATAGGTTTGGCCCTTCATAAATACTCATTTCCTTCCCTTATCCTGTCCTTCACTCCTGCACTCCCTGTCACACACCATGTTATCTCAAAAGATCTAGAAGAAGACTTAGGACACATTGAGTGGTCATCTCTTCTTTATGCTTTACTAGATGATAAAGACAAGAGTTGACCAGAAGAAAAAAACATGGATAGACTATGGCTCTTTAGAAGAATGAGATCAATCAATTAATAAACATTAAGAATATATTCTGTCCTAATCACTGTGCTGGGTGCTGGAGATACACAAAGATGAAGTAGTTCTTTACCAAATCAGAGATGAGAGCATAAATTGATTGAAGTTTCTTTTTATAATTGGGATTAAGTGACTTGCCCAGAGTCACACAGCTAGGAAGTGTTAAGTATCTGAAAGCAGATTTGAAAGCAGGTCATCCTGACTTCAGGGCTGGTGCTCTCTCTACTGCGCCACCTAGATGCCCCATGATTGAAATTTCAAGTAAAAAGTTGATTCTTTAATGTTATTGCTTTTACAAACTTGTATTCATGCAAAAAATCACTTCCATTAAGTTAAATTATTGACAATTTTCCATTAGAGACAGTGTGGTCTACCCTAGCACCAAGAACAGCTGGCTTCAAGTACTCTAAAACACACTGGTTGTATGGCTTTGGATAAGTCAGTTTATTGCTAACTATTCAAGGTAACTCTCTAAGATTAAATGTTGCAGAGAAGGTCTCAATCTGCTCTGCTTAAGGAAGTTTTACTCTATGGAAGTTCCTTATATCAATGAATTCACAAGTCATACTGCCTCTATTCGTATGCTAAATTATATAGCAAATTTAAGTGTCATGTAATTCAAAAACTTTCTTTATGAATTTCAAATGCATTTCATGCTTATATTTAAATATGGATATGGTGAAACCTTTTCTTTTCTCTTTAAAAAATGCAAATATGTTGTTTTTAAGTTTCACAATTTTTTTTTATTATAAGTTCCTTTATAAATGCAATGAGTTTCAGAATTTCTTTTCCTCAGTTTCTTGAAGTTTAAAATGGGGCTAATAATAGCATCTACTTTCTAGAATCATGAAGATAAAATGAGGTAATTTGTGTAAAGTGCTTAGCACTGTGCCTGACATGTAATAGTTGATTAATAAGTTCTTCCTTCCTATTTCCTTCTTTCTCTCCCTTCCTTCCTTCCTTCCTGCCTTCCTTCCTTCTTTCCTTTCTCCCTTTCTTCCTCATTTCCTCCCTGCCTTACTACCTGCCGACCTGCCTATTTGTAACATTTCCCCATTTCTGATATATAAATGCTCACAATGAAAATGCAATGATTACCTCTAGAGTGTCAGCATGAACTAATACACCACTGAATAAAAATGAGAAGTGGGAAAGAACAGGACTTTCTGCATCCTAGTACTAGGTGAGTTTGTCCCAAAGCCTCTGTTTTGTACATCATCTGTATTCCTTTTGTGTGTAGGTGACTGAGCATCAACTTTGAAAATGAACTAATCTAAACTTAAAGGTGATCTTGTGACAGTATGACCTTGAGAGATCTGTGAATGTGATAGTGACAGTGCCCAATGGAATAATAATGTCAGAATCTACTAAACAACCAGTGATCTATAAGCAGGACACACTTTTGCATCAGAGAAACCATCCAATGACTAGAAGATTGACTCAAACCTGGCTGTTTTGCCAGTAGCAATGTACAGAGAATGTTGTCCACAGTACAGGGTCAAGGTTAAATATAAGATGCCTTCCTAGTAGCCCTGTGAAAACTGCTTTATATTCTAAGAAGATTTGAGTATTGGTACCTCAACATATATTAATAGTAGTTATAAGTTATTACTAAGCTTCATTTTAAGTTTATCTTTGTAAAATGTTAATTTGTGAATATATTATGTTTAACATTCTTTTTGTGTGTAGGAATAAATGATTTGTGTCTTATATGATATATATTATATATAAAATATTTTCTCCATTTCCCATTTGGGAGAAAACTTACATGTGAGCTATTACATAATTTATCAGAAGGAAAACCAACCTAATCACTAAAGTGAGGAACTTGAACTAAATAGTGGTATAAAATCCATCTCATTAGAAGCAGTTCATTCCACTTCTAAATCTAATCTAAAAAGGGTTCAAAAAGAGGAAGATAGAATATAATATTCTTTATAATGAAAAAACCAGCAATGGTTTCTCAAGCTTAGGTGATAAAGCAGATAAATCATAAACAGACCATAAATGTCTAGGTGTCCAAGCACAGCCATTTGAAACAAAAATCATCAATTAATAAATACTTGTTAAATACTTTCTATATTCTAGATATTGTGCTTAGTATTGAGGTCACAAACATGAAAAAAGATAGTTTTTACTCTGAAAGAGTTTACAATCTAATGGGGCTAGTTAACAAAAAAAAAAAAAAAAAAAAAAAAAAAAAAAAAAAAAAAAACTGAAAAGCCTGAGGATTTGCAGGAGGCTAATGAAATCAGAAAAGTCCTAGGGCAGTGAAGTCAGGTGAGAAATGAGGAAATAATGGACCTTGGCCACCTTCTATAATGGAAATTTGAAAGTTCACGACTACACCCTTCCTTTAGAGAAGAAGCAGGTAGTCCAAAATTTATCATTTTCCAAATAAAAAAATAAATAATAAAATCTATAGTGGTTGAAAGAATTTGGTCTTCTAACTTCATATTTAATACACTTTCAACTTCAAAGATGCAACTCATTTTTCACTGATTGTTGCTAATTATGACAAAATTACTCTAAATTCATTTCTTACAGTTGCCTTTAGACTTTTTTTTGTTTACACATTGTTCAATCATTTATCTATTTGTTTGTTTGCACTTTGACATACCCTGTAGATCTGTGTTCCCATGGTCCATCCCAGAAGTAGAGATATTAGCAACTCTAAGTAGGATATCCAGTTAAACGTTTTCAATGGATATAGGCAATAAGAAATATTCTAGAAGAAAATAGTGGATCACTTAAGACTACAGAGTTAATTTTTTGCCATCAGTATGCAGAATTCAGAGGATAACATATGTGATTGTTGTTATTGTTCAGTCATTTTAGTTGTTTCCAAGTCTTTATTACCCTATATGGGATTTTCTCGGCAAAGATACTAATATGATTTGCCATAGATACTGATATGATTTGAGCTTCTCCAACTCAACTTACAGATAAAGAAACTAAGGCAAACAGTTAAGTGACTTGTCCAAGGTCACATAGCTACCAAATTTGTGAGCTCAGATCTGAACTCAAGAAGATATGTATCAATCATCATGTCTACTTTGTCACCTACAATATTAATAAAGAGTCCAAAATGCAGAATTATCAAAGAATCACTGGATTTCAAAAATAGAAAAACCTTTCCAAAATCAGCATTACTACCATAACAATCCTGATAGCTGACTGAAAGTGCTGGAGATATTTAGTCTGGAGAAGAGAAGACTTTGGAAAGACATGTTAATTGTGTCTTGCAGCTTTTGAAGGATGCTCTGTCTGATCTATAAAATGAATTAATCCTTGTAAAGTGCTTTGTAAACAAACTTTAAGGGCTATATACATGCTAGTAATGTTTATGCCATAATATAAGGATAGAAGTGCCAAAGAAGCACATTTTGATATTCTGTAATAAAAATAATTCCTTTCAAGAACTTAGAGCTAGAGGGGGCGGAGCCAAGATGGCAGAGAAGAAACACACTACTCTGTGAACGTCCTCACTCCCTCACAACCAATTAGATAAATCACCCTCACAAATAGCCCTGGACTGATAGATACCACAAGGACTAGAAGCACGACTTACCAGCTGAAGAGAATCTGGAGTTTCAACAGAAAAGGTCAGTCCCCAGGGGAGGAAGAAGAGAGGCCAGCACAGACAGCTGGGTGCTAACATACTGCGCCGATCGAGCTGGGAAGGGCTCTGGGATCAGAGAAGCCACTGAGATAAAGGAATCTGGCACAGGCTGTTTGCTCTTCTCTGCTTATAATATAGCAGTTCAGAAGAGAAAGCTAAAATACTTTAAAAAAACTCAGATAGATTAGATTTTCCAGGACCCTGGGGGTGACTCAGCAGATCTCGGCACCAGGGGGCGTGGCCTCAGCTACCACCTGAGAATAGTTAAGAGATTGACAAGTGGGTGGATACGGCCCAAGGCAACACACACTGCCTAGCTTAGCTGGAGGGAGTGGAACTCAGCTGCAGGAAGTCCCAGAGAAGCGGAACCTTTGAACTAGGGATCGCGGTTTCTGACAGACACTTCCAGTTTGAGCGCAGGGGCTTCTCATGTCACCTGCTGTAGACATCCACGCCCCACCTGGACACATAGGCTGGGCTTTGTGCCGTATTTACTGTTCAATCTCAACCTCAGGGAAGCCACTAGAACACAGCGCCCTCAGGGCACAGCAGTGCTAGTCACCTCTGAGGCACTTCCAGGGAGGGGGTGGGGAACTCTCTCCCAGAGCTCTATCTTAGCTCAGGCACAGGGGCCGCTGCATCCATCTGGTCTGGGAGGAAGCTGGTAAAGAAGTAAATAAATAATTTCCTACCCCAGGGACAGACCCCAAAAGATTTTTCAAATATGAACAAAAAAGCCAGAAAAACCATAGATTCCTTCTACACAGAGAAAGAGCGGGTATCCAACCCCGAGGAAGTTAACAGCAGAGAGACAGCAGATAACAACCTAAAGGGGAATGATTCCTGCCCCCCATCACATAACTCTCTCCTTGAAGAGACTATTAAAAAATTAAGGGAGTTTGAAGAAAAATGGGGAAAGGAAAGGGAAGCTATGATAAAGAATAACAACGTCCTGAAATTGGAGTTGGAAAAAATAAAAAATTCACAGGAGATGCAGGGAAACAAAATTTGTGAATTAGAAAAGGTTAAAAAATCACAGGAAAGTAGGATTTCTGAATTGGAGAAGATAAAAAAGTCTCAAGAAAATAGAATTTCTGAATTGGAAAAAGAAAATAATTCTCAAAAAAAAATTAGGGAAATGGAAAAAAATTCAATAGAGCAAAATAATTCATTTAAAAACGAAATTGGGCATTTACAAAAAGAACTAAAAACTGTGAAAGAAGAAAATTACTCCTTTAAAAGTCAGGATGGAACAAATAGAAATGAATGATTCACAGAGAACCCAAGAATCAGTCAAACAAAAGAAAAAAAAAAATGAGAAGCTGGAGAACAACGTCAAATACTTACTGGGAAAATCTATAGGACTTGGAAAATAGATCTAGGAGAGATAATCTGTGGATCATTGGACTTCCAGAAAACTATGACCAAAAAAAGAGCCTAGATTCCTATTTTATAGGAAATTATCAAGAGAACTGTCCAGAGATATTAGGAAACAGAAGGGAAAGTAGATGTGGAAAGGAATTCATCGAACTCCTTCTGAAATAGACCCTAAAAAAAGAACACCATGGAATATAGTGGCTAAGCTGCAGAATTACCACACAAAGGAGAAAATCCTGCAAGCAGCTAGAAAAAAAAACAATTTAAATACCAAGGTGACACAATAAGGGTCACTCAAGATCTGGCTGCCTCCACATTAAAAGATAGAAGGGCCTGGAACCTGATATTCCGTAAGGCAAAAGATCAAGGACTGCAACCAAGAATGAACTACCCAGCTAAGTTTAGCATCTTTTTCCATGGAAGAAGATGGTCATTCAATGAAATAGAGGAATTCTATATATTTCTAAGAAAAAAACCAGACTTAAACAAAAAATTTGATCTACATCCACAAGACTGAAGAGAAACAGAAAAAGGTACACAGAACCCTTGAGAACTGTAACTCTGTTGTGGGTATATAAAAAGTACTCAAGGATAATTTGATTTTACTGATATAAAAGAAAAAAAAGAGAAGGAGGTCGTTTCAGAAAAAGGGGAAGGAATGATAAAAAGAGGGAAACTACATCCCAGGAAGAGGCATAGAAAATACACCATATCTGAGGGAATTTAGTGAGGGGGAGAATCATTGTGTGAATCTTACTCTCATCAGGAGAGGCTCAAAGAGTAAATAATTAACATATTTGTTTTTCAAAGAATTTTCTCTCACCTCATTAAAAGGGGGGAGAGGAAAAAGGAAAAGGAAAAGGAGAATAAGTGAAGGGACTTGGAGGGAGGGGGGAGGGATAATAAAAAAAAAAAGGGGAGGGTTGCGCGTCACAAGGGGGGTCTGTAAATTAAATATCGGGGAGGAGGATCAGGGGGGTCAAGGGAAAAAGCATAATCTGGGGATAATATGATGGCAGGAAATACAGAATTAGTAATTTTAACTGTAAATGTGAATGGGATGAACGATCCCATCAAACGGAGACGGATAGCAGACTGGATCAAAAGTCAGAACCCTACAATATGTTGTCTGCAGAAAACACACTTAAAGCAGGGAGATACATACAGAGTAAAGGTAAAAGGTTGGAACAGAGCCTATTATGCTTCAGGTAAAGCCAAAAAAGCAAGGGTAGCTATCCTTATCTCAGATCAAGCAAAAGCAGAAGTAGACCTAGTTAAAAAAGATAAGGAAGGAAACTATATCCTGCTGAAAGGTAGCATAAATAATGAAGCCATATCAATACTAAACATATATGCACCAAACAGTATAGCATCTAACTTTCTAAAGGAAAAGTTAAGAGAATTGCAAGAAGAAATAGACAGTAAAACTATAATAGTGTGAGATCTCAACCTTGCACTCTCAGATTTAGACAAATCAAACCACAAAACAAACAAGAAAGAAATTAAAAAAGTAAATAGAACATTAGAAAAACTAGGTATGATAGACCTTTGGAGAAAACTGAATGGCAATAGAAAGGAATATACTTTCTTCTCAGCAGTTCATGGATCCTATACAAAAATAGACCATATATTAGGACATAAAGATCTCAAAATTAAATGTAGGAAGGCAGAAATAATAAATGCCTTCTTCTCAGATCACAATGCAATAAAAGCTACATTCAGTAAAAAGTTAGGGGTAAATAGACCAAAAGTAATTGGAAACTGAATAATCTCATCTTAAAGAATGACTGGGTGAAAGAGCAAATTATAGAAACAATTAATAATTTCACCCAAGATAATGACAATGATGAGACATCATACCAAAATCTTTGGGATGCAGCTAAAGCAGTAATAAGGGGAAATTTTATCTTTAGAGGCTTATTTGAAGAAAATAGAGAAAGAGAAGATTAACGAATTGGGCTTACAACTTAAAAGGCTAGAAAAAGACCAAATTATAAACTCCCAACCAAAAATTAAACTTGAAATACAAAAATTAAAAGGAGAAATCAATAATATTGAAAGTAAAAAAAAACTATTGAATTAATAAATAAAACCAAGAGTTGGTTTTATGAAAAAGCCAATAAAATAGATAAACCTTTGGTAAATTTGATCAGAAAAAAAAAAAAGAGGAAAATCAAATTGTTAGTCTTACAAATGAAAAGGGGGATCTTTCCACCAATGAAGAGGAAATTAGAGAAATAATAAGGAGTTACTTTGCCCAACTTTATGCCAATAAATTTGATAACTTAAGTGAAATGGATGACTTCCTCCAAAAATATAGGCTCCCTAGATTAACAGAGGAGGAGATAAATTGCTTAAATAGTCCCATTTCAGAAAAAGAAATAGAACAAGCTATTAATCAACTCCCCAGGAAAAAATCCCCAGGGCCAGATGGATTCACATGTGAATTCTACCAAACATTTAAAGAACAATTAGCCCCAATGTTATATAAATTATTTGAAAAAATAGGGGATGAAGGAGTCCTACCAAACTCCTTTTATGACACAGACATGGTACTGATACCTAAACCAGGTAGATCGAAAACTGAGAAAGAAAATTATAGACCAACCTCCTTAATGAATATTGATGCTAAAATCTTAAATAAGATATTAGCAAAAAGACTTCAGAAAATCATCTCCAGGATAATACACTATGATCAAGTAGGATTTATTCTAGGAATGCAGGGCTGGTTTAATATTAGGAAAACTATTAGTATAATTGACCATATTAATAATCAAATTAATAAGAACCATATGATCATCTCAATAGATGCAGAAAAAGCATTTGACAAAATCCAACATCCATTCCTACTAAAAACTCTTGAGAGCATAGGAATAAATGGACTATTCCTTAGAATAATCAGGAGCATATATTTAAGACCGTCAGTAAGCATAATATGCAATAGAAATAAACTACAACCTTTTCCAGTAAGATCAGGAGTGAAACAAGGTTGCCCACTATCACCATTACTATTCAATATAGTACTAGAAACGCTAGCCTCGGCAATAAGAGCCGAGAAAGAGATTCAAGGAATTAGAGTAGGAAATGAGGAAATCAAACTATCACTTTTTGCCGATGACATGATGGTATACTTAGAGAACCCCAAAGACTCTGCTAAAAAGCTACTAGAAATAATTCAAAATTTCAGCAAAGTGGCAGGATACAAAATAAATCCACATAAATCCTCAGCATTTTTATATATCACTAACAAAATGCAACAGCAAGAGATACAAAGAGAAATTCCATTCCAAACAAATGTTGAGAGTACAAAGTATTTGGGAATCCATCTACCAAAGAAAAGTCAGGAATTATATGAGAAAAATTACAAAACACTTGCCACAAAAATAAAATCAGATTTAAATAATTGGAAAGACATTCAGTGCTCTTGTATAGGCCGAGCGAATATAATAAAGATGACAATACTCCCCAAACTAATCTATTTATTTAGTGCTATACCAATCAGACTCCCAAGAAACTATTTTAATGACCTAGAAAAAATAACAACAAAATTCATATGGAAGAATAAAAGGTCAAGTATTGCAAGGGAACTAATGAAAAAAAAACTCAGAGGAAGGTGGTCTAAGTGTACCTGATCTAAAGCTATATTATATAGCAGCAGTCACCAAAACCATGGTATTGGCTAAGAAATAGACCGGTAGATCAGTGGAACAGATTAGATACAAAGGACAAAAAAGGGTACATCTATAGCAATCTAATCTTTGACAAACCCAAAGACACCAACATTAGGGATAAAAATTCATTATTTGGAAAAAACTGTTGGGAAAACTGGAAATTAATATGGCAGAAGATATGAATCCACACTTAACACCATATACCAAGATAAGATCAAAATGGGTCCATGATTTAGGCATAAAGAGGGAGATAATAAATAGATTAGAGGAACAGAGGATAGTCTACCTCTCAGACTTGTGGAAGAGGAAGGAATTTATGACCAGAGGAGAACTAGAGATCATTATTGATCACAAAATAGAAGATTTTGATTACATCAAACTAAAAAGTTTCTGTACAAATAATACTAATGCAAACAAGATTAGAAGGGAAGTAACAAATTGTGAAAATATTTTTAAAAACAAAGGTTCTGACAAAGGTCTCATTTCCAAAATATATAGAGAACTGACCCTAATTTATAAGAAACCGAACCATTCTCCAATTGATAAATGGTCAAAGGATATGAACAGACAATTCTCAGATGAAGAAATTGAAACTATATCCACTCACATGAAAGAGTGTTCCAAATCACTACTGATCAGAGAAATGCAAATTAAGACAACTCTGAGATACCACTACACACCTGTCAGATTGGCTAAGATGGCAGGAACAAATAATGATGAATGTTGGAGGGGCTGTGGGAAAACTGGGACACTAATACATTGTTGGTGGAGTTGCGAAAGAATCCTGCCATTCTGGAGAGCAATGTGGAACTATGCCCAAAAAGCTATCAAACTGTGCATACCCTTTGACCCAGCAGTGCTACTACTGGGCTTATATCCCAAAGAAATACTAAAGAGCGGAAAGAGACATATATGTGCCAAAATGTTTGTGGCAGCTCTTTTTGTTGTAGCTAGAAACTGGAAGATGAATGGATGTCCATCAGTTGGAGAATGGTTGGGTAAATTGTGGTATATGAAGGTTATGGAATATTATTGCTCTGTAAGAAATGAGCAGCAGGAGGAATACAGAGAGGCCTGGAGAGACTTAAATCAACTGATGCTGAGCGAAATGAGCAGAACCAGAAGATCACTATACACTTCAACAACAATACTGTGTGAGGATGTATTCTGATGGAAGTGGAAATCTTCAACATAAAGAAAAGCCAACTCACTTCCAGTTGATCAATGATGGACAGAGGTAGCCACACCCAGAGAAGAAACACTGGGAAGTGAATGTAAATTGTTAGCACTAATATCTGTCTGCCCAGGTTACATGTACCTTCGGAATCTAATGCTTATTGTGCAACAAGAAAATGATATTCACACACATGTATTATATCTAGGTTATATTGTAACACATGCAAAATGTATGGGATTGCCTGTCATCGGGGGGAGGGAATAGAAGGAGGGGGGGATAATTTGGAAAAATGAATACAAGGGATAATATTATAAATATATATACATATATATATATATATATAATAAAAAAAAAGAACTTAGAGCTATACAAAAGTAGAATGGATTATGTTAGTTTATAATGTGGTCCTTTCATTGGACAGTTCAATACATGAATTAGATTACCCTTTAATGGCTAAATTGTAAAACAAATCTTTTTTGTAGAGATGGGTTTAACTAGTAGCTTCAAGAATCCCTTTCAATGATGAAATTCTTTTTAATTGTCACAAATTTCTTTTCTTCCTCATTCTACAAAGCAACAACCTAAATGAAGATCTTTTTTTAAAAAAAAATTATTATTCAATTGATATAAATTACAATCAACTTCATTTGGCTTTTCTTACATACCTACCTAGCAAACCATACCTTGTAATGAAGAAACAAAAACAAGGAGAGCAGGTCAGCAAAACCAACCAACATTACCACATCTGACTATATACACAGTGTTCTATATCTACAGTTTTTCATCTTAGCAAAGAAGGGTTTTGTACTCTTTCTCTGATGACGAAATGTGATTATAATTATTAACACAGTAAATAGATTCTCATGGACTGATGTTCAGCATTAGTATGTTACATGTCTGGCTCAATTTTTTTCATTAAATCCCTGCAAGCCTTGGGCCTGAACAGCTCAGCTCAGAGGTGCTAAGAATAGCAGTCATTTTCAATGGTCCTGCAGTGCCTGAAGTCCATTAGCACATCATTGTTTTTCCTAGAATTTATAGCTAAATTACATATAGCAAAGACATTTAAAAGAAGTATATTATTTATTACCATGGGGTTTTTACAGATTGGCTTTATGATTGTAGAAAACTTAAATTCTGTTGATAAGAATGATAGTAATAAATGATCAAACAATCATTAGTAGGAAAAATTGAATTTTTATAGTTACATATGGACACAATTAACCTGCCTGATATTCCAGGACTCACAATACAAAGGCCAGAATAGAAAGAAATGAAATGGCTGTTTGATATTATAAGAGAAAACTTCTTTGGACTATAAGAAATAAGAAATAATTCTAGATTTTTATATGATCTTTTCCTGGGATAGGGATAGGTATAATACTTGGAATTGGTTTAGACTGATTTCCTGGTGAAGGGAGTTGAGGAAGACCAAAGATGCTTCAACAGTTCCTGCTCCAATAGCATAGAAATGATGGAGGGAAAAAAAAAAAACAGAGGCTGTGGCCATGCATCCGAAGTGCTAAACAAAAGGAGCCAAAAATAGACGGTACTATCTAGACTGGAAGTAGTGGTTTATGTTGTTGTTTTTGTCATTCAGTCATTTTTCAATTGTCTCCAACCCTATGATCCCATTTGTTTGTATTTTTTTGTTTGTTTGTTTTTTGGCAGAGGTACTGAAATGTTTGTCATTGCATTCTCCAATTCATTTTTAATATTAGGAACTGAGGCAAATAGGGTTAAGCGATTTGTCAGCTATAAGACCAGATATGAACGCATAAAGATGAATGAATGAATATGAGTTTTGTGACTCCAAGCCCAGGACTCTATCAACTGGGCCACTCATACTAATATGTAAATAGTATGAATATGTGTTTTTATATATATATATATATGTATATATATATATATATATATATATATATATATATATATATATATATATATATATATATATATATACACACACAATGCATTAATTTGAAGTTCTTTGAGTAAAGTAGAAATGGGGGCAGCTAGGTGGCGCAGTGGATAGAGCACCAGCCCTGAATTCAGGAGGACCTGAGTTCAAATCTGGCCTCAGACACTTAACACTTCCTAGCTGTGTGACCCTGGGCAAGTCACTTAATCTCAGGGGAAAAAAAAAAAAAAAAAGTAAAGTAGAAATGCAGTTCTGCGTAGTTTTTTATAGTCTTTAACTATGACAAACTCAGAATGTGTATGTTTGTTTATGTATAAGTATATATATATATATATATATATATATATATATATATATATATATATATATTTTGTGTGTATGTGCATGTGGGTACATACATATATATGTTATATATGTATGTGTACAGATATATATATATATATATACATATATATGCCTAGCATGCTTTTAAATTTAATCTTTAGATCAAAGAGAACATTATGCACAGTAACAGTAATATTATATGATCAACTGAGATTGACTTAGCTATTCCAAGCAATATAATTATCTAAGGCCATTCCAAGTACTCATGATGAAAAATATTATCTATTTCCAGATTTAAAAAAAAAAATGATGGAGTCTGAATGCAGATAAAAGCATGCTGTTTTTTTTTTTTGTTTGTTTGTTTTGTTTTCTTTTGTTTTCTTTTTTTAGTTTAGTTCTTTCTCTTGGTTCATTTCTTCTTTCACAACATGACTAACATGGAAATATGTTTTGCATAAGGAGAAAGTTAGGAATTCAAAAATTTTAAATGAATGTTAAAAATTTTCTTTACATGTATTTAGGAAATATTATAAACAAAAAAGTTTACTCTCTATCACTTCTTAAGTCTAGACAAACAACAAAGCAAGAAGTCAAGCTCTAATTTGTAGCATTTGCCAGTTTGTGAGGTGTTATTGCTCTGGGAATTTAACAATCAACCAAGAATTGGAGGGGAATATCTTAAGGCAGTTTATTTCTTTTTGAGGTTGTTCTAATTGTAAGGATTTTTTTCCTCTGACCTCAAGCAGAAATTTGCCTCATTATAACTTCCATGTGTTTGCTTCTGGTTCTGGCCTTTGAGCTAAATGGAAAAAATAACAGCTCTTTAATTAAGCTATCACATTCTCCTTCCATCTAGCCAAGTAATTTTTCTTGTTTTTGTTTGGTTTTGAGCCTAGGTGTCCTTATCTAGCAGAGGGGCCCTTCATCCCTCTTGGGAATAGCACAGCAGTTTTATCTTCTCTCCATTTCCAACCTGAACTAGTTTGCTCCTTCTAAAGTCTTCTTCTCCTGCTCCCAAAGATTTGATTTCTGACGGTGCAGTAATGCCAACTGATCAGCTTAGTCATCTGCAGCTCTGAATTCTCAAGTTTAAGGGAGTCTGCAGGATTGGGAAATAGAAATTAGATATATGCAATCACCCCTAGCCCTTTTTTCTCATAACTTTGTGCTAATTTCCTACATATTTTGTATATAAAAACTTTGCCTAAAAAAAAAAAAAAACTAAAGTTTATGGAAAAATTATTTCTTTCCTGATTGACAAACTCCTTTCTTATTCCAGTTGTTGTTGATTTTTTTAATGTAAAAGCCCTTCATATAATCACATTCAATATAATTTAGAATTACAAGAGACATTAGAGGCCATCCAGTATAACCCCTTAATTTTACTGATGTGAAAGTGAGTTCTGGAAAGGGCACATGATTCATGCAAGATCATATAGATATATAAGTGATATGTTCAGGATTTGAACCCAAGTAACCTAATTATAAATCCAGCAAATTTTCAACTATATCATGCTGTCTCCCTTTTCAATTGCAAAAATGATCTATTTTTACCTTTGATAGTTTCCTATATTATTGTTTTCTAGAGAATATTGATCTTGGCCATAATTTTGAAAGATATTGCTTTCCATTTTTCTACATTATATTTAAACATGAACTTCCATATGTAGAACACAAATCTATTTGGAAAACCATCATATTATAAAATGATCATCTAACCCTATTTTTGTCAAATTGTTTTCCAATTTCTACAGTGCTTCTTTAAAGAGAGCTTCTCCCAAGTTGCTTTAGTTTAATGGAACCCTGGGTTCCTAAAATTGATTCTTTACAATTTATGCTTTTCTGCTTTATTATACTGATGTCCTTTTCTATTTTTTAACTAGTACCAAATAGTTTTGTTTAATTCTCTTCTATAATACAGTTTGAGGTCTACAAGCACTGTATGTCCTTCATTTATATTTATTTTTTCATTGTTTTCATTAAGATTCTAGACCTTGTATTCTTCCAAATAAATTATTCTATAATTCTCTCTAGGACTGTAAAATTAATCCCTTAGTTGTTTGAATATTATAACACTAAATCTATACATTAATTTAGTTAGTATCATAATTTTTATTATAGTGGCACAACAATACCATGGGCAAATAAATATCCCTCCTGCTATTTAAGTATTACTTTATTTCTCTAAAAATATTTGGTTTTTCCTTCTAAGGCAATAATAGGTTAGCATCCCTTCTTCCTCCCCACATTTAGATTCTTCCTTTCCACTGTTTTATTGTTTTGGTTTTTTTTCCTAATGCTACATAAGGTTAAATAGATACTGAAGAAATTCTGTTTCCTCCTCTGCTCACATGCAGGTCTTTTTTTTTTTTTAATAGCCTACAAATATAAAAGCATTGATTTCATTGCCTAGTTTTTTTTTTCTTTAAATGGTATCTATTTACTTTTCTTTCTGAGATTGGTGGGTTTTTCAAGTTATCTCTCATAACTAGTTTCTTTTTTTCAAGAACTTAAATATCCTCTTTTGTTCAGGTTCATTTTTTTTCAGTTGGAACTAGGTTCAACTTTGCAAAATATGTTATTTAGGGATGAAACTTAATCTCCTCTTTTTTAAATACTCTGTTTCAATCTCTATTTTGATTTGTTATTGGTTCAGAAACATCTTGGCCTATTCGAAATGCCTATACTTTCAGCAGCTAGGTAGTTCAGTGATCCTAGATAAAACACTGGCCCTAGAATCAGGAGGATCTGAGTTTAAATTTGGCCTCATATTATTTGCCATTAACTGTGTGTTCCTGGCCAAATCACTTAATCCTGATTACCTCACACCTCCCCTCCCCTCAAAATGACTATGCTTAGGAAATGATGGAAGTCCTCTGTGCTGATCGCTTATAATGTTTGTTATTGTTGAAATTTAATCACTACAAGCCTTGGAATGTCAAGCTCACTTTTTTTCCTCTGTTAGTGAAATGTAGAATCAATCAATTAACATCTTATTTCCAGTTTCGGAAATTTCTGAGAAGTTTTCTTGTGTTATTTCTTACTGCACAATATTCAAGCTTCTTCATTTATCATATTTGTAAATTTGGAATTTCCTGTAATATTAAAATGTAACTTACTGGATTGAAAGTTAGTCCCAGAATTCAGGAGACCTCTAATACATACTGTCTGTATAACCCTGGAAGAGTCACCTAAACTTGCACCTGAGGTTATTCCCTAAAATTATTGACATGTATTGGTTGCACACAATGAAATAGACAAGTCTTCCTCCCTTTGTAAAAAAGATCAATTATATATACCTCACAAAGACAACAGAAAAATAAACGAGTAAAGAAACAATTTTTAAGGAATACATTCACACATAAAATAAACATCTTCCATATTTTACCTTATTCATTTTTACACTGAATATGACAGAGAATACTTGTCCAATTATATGTGATTTATGATGGCTACCACCTAAACTCCAGAGAGGAATTTCCTGCAAGTGAATATAGGATTTGGTTCCTTAACAATTGGCAAATATCTTGTAACTCTCCTTTTGCAAAAAATGACATAATTATAAGCTTTCAGTATGAACCATGTGGGAGAAAAAGAATATTATCTACAGATTTAAGGAAGAAAGGTGAAAGGGAAATGTTTTCTAAACTTCAGATTTATAGACCCCAATAGGCACCGCTGTAAATGTAACAAAGCTTAAGAAACTGGAAATACATGTCTACCCACAGGTATATAAAAATGAAGAATGGGACTGCCAAACTCCTTAGCCAACTTCTTTTCTCCTCTTGTAGTTGCTGCTGACAGAGGTAAGATCAAGCTTCCAAGGGCTCTTCTTGTTCTGGTAACAAATCAAAACCTTTCTTATTTACTCGACATTAATTGGTTAGAAATTGCTTTGTTGGGGCTCTTCAGTTTCATACATTCTCAGCTATTTTCTGCATGCAGTAAACACTTTTGTGTTGAGACATGCATCTGTTTCCAATTACCTTCTTTTTTTTTTTTTTTTTTTTCCAGGAGAAATCCCTAACTTCACAGGAACAAGGTTGGCCTGGGTAACTTAATCATTGTGGCCTCTATACTTCACAATTTATTTCTCACTGAGGCACAAACAGTTCCCTCAGTCCCTTCCATTTTTGTGCTCCCTTGTGTTACAATTACAATTTACTCTTTACACATAGCCTGCAAGCTCAACACAATAAAAAACTGGCAACTTGAGCCATGTTTCACCAGAACTTTCATTTCCCTGTTAGAATTTGAACAACCAAAAAAAAAAAAAGAAAAAAAAAAAAAAAGAAAAGGTACTATGATAAATGTTTAACAAGTGGCTTTCTTTTTAAAAATGTATGCACGGGACAATTTTAAAATCAATTTGTGTTATTGACATTTATTCATTACTTTATTAAGTCTGAAATTCAATAAAACAATAAATCAAGCTCAAATTTATAGTTTTTAGTTTTCAAGGTATACATTCTGACATTGAAAAAATTAACAATTAGCTCTCCAAATATATGACAAAAAGGTTCCATTACACACCTGAAGCTTGGTGATGATATAAAATGCTGCACAGCACTGCAGAAGCATAGGAGCTCTGGTCTACAAAGAAAAGGAAACTTGTCTTCTGGATTTTAGCACTCTGGGACAAAGTCTTAGTTGTCCTGCTGATGTAACTTCTCTGATGTAACATCTTCAGACTAGAAGTGACCTAAAGTCACTTGCTTTGACCTTTGCTTTTGGGCCAATAAGGTATCATCCTCATTCTATATATAGACATCTGAAAGTCAGAGTGTTCAATGGGCCTACTATGGAGCCAGTTAATAATTAGGAGAATAAAGATTAACATTATATCTTGGAGCAGTATGCTTTTCATTGTAATATATTCTTATTATACTGTCCGTCTTGAAGTTGTCACTATATTAGTAGCTCCAGCTGAGATTTAGCCTATGCCCCCAAAGAAAGCTTTCTGCTTATGGAAGCAGAAATAAACTCCTTGTTGCACTGTTAATTATTTCATTTAATCTATTTTCATTTGTCATGAAAATGTATGTATTCTTTCAAAGTAAAAAGAAATGAATGTATTTAGGGTTTTTGTTGTTATTGTTGTTGTTGTTGTTTTTTAGAATAGTGGCTCTAGACCTCTGGATCAAGAATCCCTAAAGGGCCATGGAGGAAAGAAAGGTGGTACTCCAATCTATACACTCACCCAAAATTGCCACTAAGAGCTTTATTTAGCTCTGATGAAATATGCAGTGTGACTCAGTATAATAAATAAGCCAACAAACCTTTTTGCAGAATGAATAAGTACATTCTGCATGTAAAGGCATTACTACTTCCAAATTTTTCTTTATAAAATACAGATTTTTTTTTTTTTTATTGGAGAATGGCAAAGTTCTGATCTTGTAATTTCACAGAGGTGAGGAACTCTCAGAAAAGAAAATTATTCTAACTAGACTGGTCAACAACTCTTTTCAGTCAACAAAAAATTATTTATGAAGTGTTTTTGATATTTGCTAGATACTACTCTTAATTTCCAGGGCTAAAAAAAAAAAAAAAAAAAAAAAAAAGGCTAAAAACTCTCCCTAGACTAAGTAAACTAACAAATTAACATTCTAATGGGGGAGACAACATGCAAATAACTCTCTCTCTCTCTCTCTCTCTTTATATATATATGCATGCTTGACACATAGTAGTTGAGTAATAAATGCTTACCCCCCCCCCTATTCTTTTCCCTTCTCTCTACTGTAGCTTCTTGAAAAACTCAGCTTAAAATGTATCTTCTGAATGGAACTGATTGGATGAAATATTTCTCAGGATTGAAACTAAGTCACATGATCCCTAATCCTAGGCCTTGAACCCTGGGATCCAGGAAGTGATGTGACCTGCAGGAGGTGGACAACTTTGGTAACCATTGGTCAAGGATTGTTAATTACTTTCAGTCTATCCAATGAAAAGGCTTGGGTCTTTTCCTATTTAACTGGCTTTTCTACTTCCAGCTGATCAGATTCGGGAGCACATGGCAGGAGTTGGGATAGCTCCCAAGTGTGTGTCTGAGCCTCTCTGCAAGGACTAAATACATGCTTTTTTTTTTGTACCTGAAGATGTCTCTGATTAGTTAATTTGGGAAAGAGGGTTTGGCACCCATCCACACACCTTCTGAAAGAGATCTTTCTTGCTTTCCTTCTCCCCATTTTCTTTAAGTTTACCTGCCATTTATTTTCTATACATATTATATATTTTATACATTTGATATTTATATGTACGTGTTTGTATACTGTACAGTTATTCCTTCCACATTGTGACTTTCCCCATCATAATTTTAATATATCTTGGATCTACATAAGAAATTATATAAGAATTTGGGAGTAGTTTTGTGGAACTCACATATGACTCATAAAAGCCAGTAAATGACAGAAAAAATTAGAAACTCATAAATGCATAAAATGTTATGTATAGTATTATATAATATCAATATATTTTATCTTTTAATACCATAATTCACACTTCTTTTCTTGTATGAAAGGAGGCACAACAATTTTTGCAGATTTTCCAAATAATAGGGCACCATACTCCTAATTCCCATGATGTGGAAGAAATATGTATATGTATATATACGTGTGTGTATATATATATATATATATATATATATATATATATATATATATATATATATATATATATATATATATATATATATATATACACATATATATACATATATATATGTAATATTATACATTCTATATACACTATGTATATAGACAATATATTGCACACACACATAAATGGGAGGTAGGGAAAGATGAAAGGGAGAGTCAAGAGAAGTCTCTCTTAGAAGTGAGTTTTAAGTTGAATTTTGAAGGAAGCTAGGATAGATAGAGAAGGCAAAGGGGAAGGGAGTAAATGCTTATTAATTACTTACCATATATTAGGTATTTTGCTAAGCACTTGAAAAATGTGAATAAGAGGTGAGGAGAAAATATGTTTCAGACACTGAGAGACAGCCTATATCGATTTAAGACTGGATCAAAAGATCTAAGAATTCTTTGTCTAGAGATGATCACTGAGTACATGTGTATTGGTGAAACCACTAAGCTAAAGAGTATAGGTGGAAAATGTTTGGAGAACACATTTGGGATTGCCCTGGCATAAAGTCCAGCAAAAGAGAATGAGGAGCTCTCACAAAAGTACAATGAGAAGAGAACAGTCTTGCAAAAGACCTAGAGAAGAGAATATTAAAGGGAAGTGGATGATTAATAATGACAACAGAAAGAGGGAGGTGAGGAAGGTGAGGGAGGATGAGCATTAAAAGATTGATGATAATTTTGAAAAGAAAAATTTAAATTGAATGATGAGATTGAAAACCAGACTTCCTGGAGCATTTATAAGAGAAAAAAAGGAAAAAAATGGAGGAATTGCTTATAAATGGCTTTCTCAAGTAATTGAGCCACAAAAGCAAGGAAAGATATAGGAAAAATAGGTATTAGAGATGGTCATATCAAGAGAGGATATTTTGTTTGTTTATTTTTGAAGGATGGTGAGAACTTGGAGTTGTTTTTAAGCAAGAAAGAAGCAGTCAATAGATAAAGATTAGTGAAAGAATAGGCATTTAAATAGAACAAACTAATGAAAAGATGGCATGGATTTGGATGAAGGGTGCATTGCCTTTGCAAAAAAACACTAAAATTCTTCCTGTTAGTAAAGACTGAAGGAGGAGAAAATATGAATGGGATAAGATGAGGAAGAAGGGAAAGAAGAAAGATCTTGGTAAAAAGCTTTTTTTTTTTTTTTTTTTTTCCTAATAAAGTATATGGTGCTCACCCAAAAGTGGAATGGGAAAAGAATGCCAAAGGAGACTAGAAGAATCAAAAAGTTTGATAGCTAATGTGATAGTTGGGATAGTTAATTGATTAGGGAGGTTTAAAAGAATTGCCTTGCTACTCTAGCAGTCCATTTGAGATTGTAGAGTGCTCTAAATTTTGAGGGCAATTTAAAACTTTAACATTTTAAAGGAGAATGTAGACACCTCAAGGGCAGACTATTTTTTTTTCTTGGAATGTACATTTTGTGAAGTGGAGAAAGGGCAGGACTATATAAGGAATTTCCAGTTTGAAAATTCCCTTTAATGATGAAAATCAACAATTCTTTTACAATTTAGAGTCCTAGAGAGTTTCAAGGTGCAGTAATAGTTCAAGAGCCTGGCTCAGTCTCAAAGCCACTTAGTGAATAAGACAGGACTTGAAACATGTACTTGTGACTCTAACACTAGCTCCTTAAAACAGGTCACTATATAGTCTCTCAGTTAATGAATATACTTATAACATAACTACTAACATTTTGATGTTTGTAAAATTAATTGGCAGAAATTATCAAAGAGTTTAGAAGCCATAATTTTAATTTTTAAATTTTAATATAGTGTTTTATCTTTCCAAATGTATGCAAAGGTGGTTTTCAAAATTCATCCTTGCAAAACCTTATATTCCAATTTTGTCAACCTCTCTCCCTTTTCTCCCCTCCTCATGACAGCAAGCAATCTTATATGTTAAATATCTGCAATTCTTCTAAACATATTTCCATGTTCATCATGCTGTACAAGAAAAACCATATGAAAAGGAAAAAAGGGAGGAAGAAAAAAAACAAATAACAACAAAGTGAAAAAAGTATGTTTTGATCTTCATTCGTTCTTTATAATTCTCTCTCTGTGTGTGGATAGCACCTTCCATCAAAAGTATGTTGGAATTGTAAAAGTCATCATTTTTATTGTTAATAATGGATATTGGTTATTTCCAGAGTTTGCAAAAAGAAATAAACAATAAAACAAGTTGTGCTTAAAGAACAGTAAGTTGTCTTTTCTCAGATATGCATCCATAAATAAAAGATAAATGCTACCTTCCTTCCTAAAATGACCATAATTCTGAAACTACATCTATATCAACTCTCAAAATAAATAAGTAATAAAGAATGATTAAATCAGCAAATGGTTATCATTAGGATACCCCATATTTGTTGTCCACTGAATATTAGAATGAATGTTAAAAAGGACAATCTTTTCTGATCTTTTTTTTCTTTTTTCTTTGTATAGTCTCCTATCTGATTAACTAATGACTAAACTTCATTGACATCTATGTCTAACATAGATCTTTGTATCTTTGGTAGATCTTTGGAAAAGCAATGGATGACTCTGTGAATACATTAATTACCAAATTCTCAACAGACTGTTTACTCAGGCTTGATAAACAAAAGGTATAATTCCAGTACCCTCCTCAAAAAAAAAAAAAATCCCTAAAATCTATTTTGCTTCTGCCAACCTGTGATAAAAAGCTAGTGGTTTTAGGGAGATTCATCTTTAATGTTAGTGAGATATTTCAGGATACCTTTCCTCCAAGCTCAAGAACACCAAGAGAAAAGGAACAGCATACATTTGATTTCCTTTTTATCACAGGCAAGGAAATGGGAAATGTACAGCATGGATGATTTATCAAAATCCTTCTTTAAATGGGTGCCTAGAATTGAGCACAATATTTTAAGTGAAGTCTGAATATTATAAAATATAGGAAGAGGATTACTTATTTTCAACCTAGAATATGCATGCACACACACAGACAAACATATATGTACATATACATATACATGTGTAAGTGCATAGGTATGTGTGCATTTGATATATGTATACGTATATACATACATACTTTAGGCACAAATAAATTCTATGTTCAGTTCAAAATTTTGCATCGTTGTGATGTCTTAATATCAAGTGATACTTTCTATGACTTGTTTAATTTCATTTAGAATTATGCTATATAAAAAACTTTAAGTATGACCCTGATATATCTAGCCTGATAAATTTTCTCTTAGCATTTTCATTCCACCATTTAATCTAGTTGAGAATTTTAAAATCTTGATTTTGTTATTTATCTCATTCAGCTTTGTGCCACCCCCAATTCCTGGAATTCTCTTTCCCTCTTCTCTGCCTTTGTTATGCCTCAGTTTCCCTGAATTGTTCTGCCTCAGTTTCCCTGGTAGCAACCCTCCTCCCTGGCCATTAGGACTGAGATACTTAGGACTGAGAGCCCTGACTACTAGCATTCCAAAGAGTCATAAAACTCCAAATAGCTTACCTCAAATACTTAGATGGGACCCTCTGAACCAGAATTAGTGAATCTTAACTTTTTCCCTCCCAACTTATCAGAACTTATGATTCTTCCTTACCCCTAGCCTATCAGAACTGAATTTATTGTCCTTTCCTAAGACTTCCCACTCACCAGCTCTGACTGCCTTTGCCATTGTTTCCCTGATTGCTAGAGTCCTATAAGAGCCTCTGGAATCCCTTGCTTGTTGTTGGGTGCTTTAAGACTAGAGTCCCATCCACCAAACTCTTCCTCTAATAAAAAATTAAAAATCTCTAATCTCTATCTTGCCTCACTTTCTCCAGCACTACATTTTGGAGGCACTCTGTGAGATTTGAGATCTGAAAGCAGGATTAGAGACCAGCAGGTCTCCACCCAAAGCCTTGGGGCATCTGAGCCTGGATCTTTGAGGAAGGCAGGTCCTCTGGTTTATTCTAAACTGCCATGAAGAGAGCAGTTTTTAGCTGCAGCAAGACTCATTGAGGACAACTCTATCTGGCCATAGAAGAGTCTGTTTTAAAGCCCCTGCAGGGTCAGTTTCTAGGTCTCTCTGTTTCCCAGCTCCTTGGGTCCCCAGATATACTTGGGCTGGCAGAGCCAGTACAACTATAGGAAGTGCCAATGGTATATCTTGTGGCACTATTTGGTCTGGGTGCTTGGTGACACAAATCTGGTGCTTTTTTCTTCTTTTTTTTATTATAGCTTTTCATTTACAAGATATATGCATGGGTAATTTTTCAGCATCGATAATTGCAAAACCTTTTGTTTCAGTTTTTCCCCTCCTTCCTCCCATTCCCTCCCCCAAATGGCAGGTTGGCCAATACATGTTAAATGTGTTAAAGTATAAGTTAAATACAATATATGCATACATGTCCATATAGTTATTTTGCTGTAATAAAAGAATTGGACTTTGAAAAAGTGTACAATTTAACCTGTGAAGGAAATCAAAAATGCAGGTAGACAAAAATAGAGGGATTGGGAATTCTATGTAGTGGTTCATAGTCATCTCCCAGAGTTCTTTCGCTGGGTGTAGCTGCTTTAATTCATTACTGCTATATCGGAACTGATTTGGTTCATCTCACTGTTGAAGAGGGCCACGTCCATCAGAACTGATCATCATATAGTATTGGTGTTGAAGTATATAATGATCTCCTGGACCTCCCCATTTCACTCAGCATCAGTTCATGTAAGTCTCTCCAGGCCTTTCTGAAATCATCCTGCTGGTCATTTCTTACAGAACAATAATATTCCATAATATTCATATACCACAATTTATTCAACCATTCACCAATTGATGGGCATCCATTCAGTTTCCAGTTTCTGGCCACTACAAAAAAGGGCTGCCACAAACATTCTTGCACATACAGGTCCTTTTCCTTTCTTTAAGATCTCTTTGGGATATAAGGCCAGTAGTAACACTGCTGGATCAAAGGTATGCATAGTTTGATAGCTTTTTGAGTATAGCTCCAAATTACTCTCCAGAATGGCTGGATTCACAATCCCACATCTCCTCCAACATTCTGCATTATCTTTCCCTGTCATTCTAGCCAATTTGACAGGTGTATAGTGGCATCTCAGAGTTGTCTTAATTTGCATTTCTCTGATTAATAATAACTTGAAGCATCTTTTCATATGGCTAGAAATAGTTTCAATTTCTTCATCTGAGAATTGTCTGTTCATATCATTTGACCATTTATCAATTGGAGAATGGCTTGATTTTTTTAAAAATTAGAGTCAATTCTCTATATATTTTGGAAATGAGGCCTTTATCAGAAGCTTTAACTGTAAAAATGTTTTCCCAGTTTATTGCTTTCCTTCTAATCTAGTCTGCATTAGTTTTGTTTGTATAAAAACTTTTCAATTTGATATAATCAAAATTTTCTATTTTGTGATCAATAATGATCTCTAGTTCTTCTTTGGTCATAAATTCTTTTTCTTCCACAAGTCTGAGAGGTAAACTATCCTATGTTCTTTTAATTTATTTATAATCTCATTCTTTATGCCTAGGTCATGAACTCATTTTGACCTCATCTTGGTGTATGGTGTTAAGTATGGATCAATCCCTAGATGCTAATTTCCAATTTTTCCAGCAGTTTTGTCAAACAGTTTCTTATTCCAAAAGTTGGGTCTTTGGGTTTGTCAGATACTAGATTATTAAAATTATTGACTGTTGTGTCCTTTGAACCTAACCTATTCTACTGATCAACTGGTCTATTTCTTAGTCAATACCAAATGGTTTTGATAACCACAGCTTTATAATATAATTTTAGATCTGGTACAGCTAGGCCACCTTCATTTGATTTTTTTTTCATTAGTTTCCTTGAAATTCTTGACCTTTTTTTTTCCATATGAACTTTGTTATTTTTTCTAGGTCATTAAAATAGTTTTTTGGGAGTCTAGTATAGCGCTAAATAAATAAATTAGCTTAGGTAGAATTGTCTTCTTTATTATATTTGCTCCTCCTATCCAAGCACGTTTAATATTTTTCCAATTGGTTAGATCTGACTTTATTTGTGTGGAAAGTGTTTTGCATACATATAGTTCCTGATTTTCCCTTGGCAGATAAAATCTGGGTGCTTTTTAAAGCACTATATAGTTCTGGTTGCCTGTTGGCATAAATCTGGATGTCTTAGAACACAATTTGGTTCTGGGTATTTTTTACATCTGGGTACTCTCTGTGAAGTCAGAGAATGCACCAAACTGCAGTTTGGAAGCCTATTTAAAAGGCTCAATTTGAATTCTGAGAGGGAGAGATTGTCAACCTAAAAATTCCCCACAAGGAATTTGTGAGATATCAGGGGCTTGCCCCTGTCTGTGTGGTCAGTGTTTGTGACCTGTCTGCCTGTTTTGTTGATTTAAAGAGGTCCATTAAGTTTTAAGAACAATAATTAAGAAATTTGGCAATTGGTCATTTCAATGTTGCAAATGTGGTTAGCTTAAAAAAAAATTGATTATGGTTTTTAACTTTTTACCTATTTGTGCTACTTTTAAACCTCTGGCAGAAAAGTTCCCCTCCCCCCACCAAAAAAAAAAAAACTGCTAGTAGAAGAAAAGGAAGAGGGCAATAAAACCTTATCTAATTCAAGTTGCAGCTCTGCTTGGGGGAAGTTAAGAGAAAGAACAAAAGTTGATGTTAATTGCTTTTAAAGAACTCAGGCAGGAATGGGAAAAAAAAAACCTTCTTATATAGTCAGGCTATAGACTGAGCTAATTATAATTATTATATAGACTGAGCTAATTTAAAACATATATATATATATATGTATATATATATATACACACATACATACATGCATGCATATATATATGTATATATGGATGTGGGTGTGAGTATGTATGTATATATACATATATATGTATATATACAACCAACTGGTAATTCAGTTTGTCTGCAACATTTGATTAGGAAATTTAGAAAGCTTGCTTAAGTGAGAAAAAGCCATATTCTTATAGCCTATTGTTTGTTTTACATTGTTTTTGCCTTTGTACATTTGAACATATTTCTGTATATGAACAATAAGCAATTTAGAATTTTTCTATGTATTGGGAATTTTAGAGCAAAATGATTTGTATAGTGTTCATCTTATGAAATATATACTTAAATATAAAAGATAAGCTGCGAACTCTTTGGGACAAATTTCTTACTGTTATCAATATAAGGTTATGGTAAATAACTATTTAGGATTCTTTCTATGGAACTTTGATAATGTGATTTGTTATTTGAGGTAAAATTTCTTGGGCTTGTAGTTAATTTGGGAGTTTTAAAGCTCTACCTCCTGAAAAGTACTGGGACAGTTACCTGGAGCAAAACTGAGTTAATGCTATTTTATTCTATGTCCTGTATGTGCAGAAGAATCAGTTTTTAATTGATTATATTATGCTATAGTCATGTCCCTGCTTTTTCCTCCTGTGATTGACTTCTATGATCAGAACCAATAGTTAATAGAAACCATTAATGCAATTTAATTATACCTTATATTCTAATAGCCTAACCATTATATCCTAAATACCTAGGCAAATGATTATTTAGCCTGGTCATCTATCAGTTATTAGCTATTTGTCTCTGTAGGTATTCAGGCTTTTGAAGGGTTACTAGATATTCTGTAGGTATTCAAGTCTTAAAAAGGTTTCTAAAATGATGAGAGGACAATTAACACAGTAGTCTGTGAGATCTAACTGCTGTTTTGTTTTTTGGGACTATAAATGACAACAGTTTGTCTGTCCTGTGAGACAAGCATGTCTCCTTACATGGTACTGGCCAATCTGTACTGGTTTTCCACATTTTGTATCAGTCCTTGTGAATCTTAGATTGCTCTAACCTTTATTTGTTAGATTTGCTTTTTGTTTCAGATTATATTCAAATTATAGCTATATTTACCTGGGATCTAAATCAGCCCAATAGATGCTGTCAGCACATCCCCTCACAGGATTTCAGCTGGAATAGGATTTCAGCTCTTCACCCATTCTCAGCAGAAAGCAGTTTTAGAAGAGACTATTGTCCCTGCCCCTAATAGACTTTGAGCCTCATTGATTTAGGGGGAACTGAAAGTGGTTGACGAATGACTGTTAAATTCTGACTAGGTCCCATATTGCTGTGTATTACTGTAAAATCCTGACTGGTTCCCCTATTATCTGTGTGTTTAGGATTTGAGATGAAAAATGTTGGATACCTGTTGCTGTTAAGAATGTTTATAATATGTGTCTGCATTATCTAATTGATCACAATGCTCTCTTCAGAATATGTAATTATTTAAGGGATCTTTATATAAGTTCCATAGTGAAAACCCCCTAATATACTAGTCTGGGAAAAAAACCCTACTATACTAGTATAGGAACTTTAATTAACTTTCAGGACTTGTATGTAAGGTGGCTACTTGACAATTGGAGTCCTATTCACTCCTCCTTGGATGATTCCTGAGGTAAAACAAAAGGGGAGAATAAGAAATAAAGGACCAGGAAAGCTGGTGGATTTTCCCAAAAGTAACCCCTAGTGCCACAGTTCCAATTCACTTTGCCTCACATATTTATGCCCCACCCCCTAGCCCACCATTTCAAATCAGAAGCCCTTCCAACAGTCTTTTTTTGTTTTTACTCCTCTCTTGGTTTATTATTTAAACCTCAATTAGACTGTGATTGCTGGGTATGTTTTAACTTTAACCCTCTTGTTCTATTGGAATTGCCATAGCTGACTCAGTTTCTAGGACCATTTTCTGATTACCTGTTCTTGGGAACAACCAGAAATCATTCTTGGAAATTTCCATGGTATAGGTATCTTGTGACTGGCAGTCTCTCTAATCCACTTCTTCAGTCTTGGAACCCCAGTTCCTTAATTAACACTTCAGCATTCTCAAAGAACTTTGCAGTTTGGTATCAGGCCTGTGAAAGTTCATGTTTTGTCTTCCTTGATGATCTGATTAAATGTGTATACTCTGACACTACTCAGTCATCCAGATCCTTTCTGTAGCAGTGTTCCCTGGCCTGTCTGTTCTTCTGGGCAGAGACAGATGGAACAATTAACGGGCCTCACCCTTCTCCCCTAGAGTCTGTGACAGCCATGCAGTCCTCCTCCTAGGATGGGCCAGCACAACTGGCTTGCACACTGCTGCTCCCTCTTCAGAGACTGAGTTAAGTGCTCAAATGACTGCAGATCTAATTCACATTGAATTGTCCATCTCATACTGGATTCCTTGGCTTAGATGATGCTCCAGAACTGCAGAGGATATGACAAGCTTGAAATAGGGAAGTCTTTGTATTGAGGTTAACTCTGGGGTTATCAGATAGAGACTTGCCCTTGCCTAGGTCCTTGCATTTTTCTAATTTTATTTTGATATATCTGTTCCAGATAGGGTTGGTCAAAATCATGGTTCTGAGACCCTTACAGATAATTCAATGATTTGAATATTCAGGAGAAAGTGTGGAAGGTTATGCCTCATATTCCCTACCTCAGTTTCCCTGAATTGTTCTCCCTCAGTCTCCCTGGTGACAACCCCCCCTTCTTGGCCATTAGGACTGGGAGCCCTGGCCACTAGCATTCCAAAGAGTCATAAAACTTCAGATGGCTTAATTTTAAATACTTAGAGGGGACCCTCTGAATCAGACTCAATGGCTCCTGCCTTCTTCCCTCCCAACTTATCAGAATTTATGATCCTTCCTTTCCCCCAACCTGTCAGAACAGAATTTATGGGTCTTTCCTAGGAATTCCTGCTCACCAGTACTCTACCTTCCCTGTGCCTTTGCTTTCCTGATCATTGGAGCCCTATAAAAGTCTCTGGAATCTCTTGCTTGTTATTGGATGCTTTGAGACAAGAGTCACATCCACCTGTCTGACTAAGATGGCTTAGCTAATCCAAACTCTCTCTCTACTAAAGTATTTAAAAACCTCTAATCTCTATCTTATCTCAGTTTCTCTGGGCACTTCATCTCTCTTAGTTTTTCTAGTTTCCCTCAAGACTCAGCTCAAATCCCAACTTTTACAGAAAAGTTTTCTCTGTTCTTTCCCAGTCAACAATACCTTCTCTTCTCAAATTGTTTTTCATTTATTTTTTATACATTCTATATGTACTTAGTATATATAAGTGTTTTCTCCTCCAATAGAATATAAAATTCTTGAGGGCAAGAACTGTCTTTTATCCTTTTTTGCATCTCCTAAACTTAATTCAATATTTGACATGGAATAAGCCTTTTCCTATTATTAAATATTTTTGGCTAACCATGTGAACAAAAAGAAAGAGCCAAGCAGAGATCTCTAGAGCAAAATTTCTTAAATTATGTCACAACCATATAGGGCTTACATAACTGAATGTGGTATTACAAAATTGCGACTTATTATCAGTAAATTCTTAATTTCTAAATCTATCTTATATAACTATATACCTGTGGCTGCATAAAACATTTCTTGGGCAAAAAGGTGCTATAGTGGAAAAAGTTTAAGAAGAAGTTTAAGAATCCCTGGGCTAGGACAACATTTGAGACCTAACCTGAGCTAAGATCTTTAGGTATAAATGCCCTATGAGACATAAAATATTCACTTAAAAATTTAGAGGCTAAAAATAACAATGTGCAGGATCACTGTACAAAAACTCTGACAAAATGAAGGAGAAGAAAGACAAGAGGAAAAGAGTAGAGGAAACCCCTGCTGAGGATACCCAAGGTAAAGTTTTCCTGTCTGATAATTTTACCTAGAACCATTGTTCTTTTACTGAACCCCCTAAACTATTTGATTTCCTAAGGGAGTGTAGGAATAGAATGGGGAAGAAAAATAAAAAAACTTTATCATCTCTATAAGTTAGTGCTACTTTCTTTGCTCCAATAATGCCAGCTAATTAAAAGACAACTTTATTTAAGAATAATTCTGGGTATTATATATATAAAACATTAATTGAATATTTTTCCTTTACTAAAAAAGGAGGGTTCTTTATAAAAATTACATCATGCTTTGAGAGTAGTTTAGTGTTACAAAATTTGTTATATTTATAAAACATGAATTAAGAGTCAAATGGGTCTGTTCAGTATATTCATTAGGTTCTGTGGTATAGCAGAAACTGTTTTGAACTTAGAAAAAGGTTCAGATTTTAGTCTGGCACGTACTATCATAATATCTTAGAGTTATAAGGGAAATCAGAGGGCAATCAATCCAATCTAAATCTGAATCAATTTACAAGACTAATCTATACTTGTAATTCTCCAGTGAGTGAAAGTCCTGTCTTACTTTTGGACAATCATAATATTAGAAATCTTTACTTAATGTGGGCTTAAATCTCTATCAGTGATTTCTACCACTTTCTATAGTTTATCACTTTTGAATCAAAGAGAACAAATTAATTCCTTAATTCCTTTTCCATATGAAAGCCCTGAAGAGATCTGAAGAGATCTAACATGTACTTCCCTTGGTTTTCCTCTTCTCCAAATTAAATATCTTCAAATTCTTCAAACAGTCCTCAAATAGCAAATGAAACCTCAAATAAAATTGAAACCCTTTACCATTCAAATACTTCTTCTGTGGAATATTTGTAATTTCATTGTTTGAGTACCTTTTCCAGGAGGCAGATTAGAATCTCTTTAAATGATTTAAGAAATGGTCTTCAACAGTTGCAATAGCCAAACCCATGTCCATCAGTAAAAAAAAAAAAAAAAACATCATTAACAAAAAGACCCTACAATGAACTTTGAAACTCAGCTAACTCACTTGGTGACTAGTCATTAACAAGGTATTTATTAAGTTCTCACTATGAGGCAGGCACTGTGCTAAGTCTTTTTTTAATATTCATATTTTTATTATAGGTTTTTATTTACAAGATATATGTATAGGTAATTTTTCAGCACTGACAATTGCAAAACCTTTTGTTCCAACTATTCCCCTTCCTTCCACTCCTTCCCCCAGATGGCAGGTTGACCAATATATGTTAAATATGTCAAAGTATAAGTTAAATGCAATATATGTATACATGTCCAAACAGTTATTTTGCTGTACAAAAAGAATTGAACTTTGAAATAGTGTACAATTAGCCTGTGAAGGAAATAAAAAATGCAGGTGGACAAAAATAGAGGGATTGGGAATTCTATGTAGTGGTTTATATCATCTCCCGGAGTTCTTTCACTGGATGTAGCTGGTTCAGTTCATTACTGCTCTATTGGAACTGATTTGGTCATCTCATTGTTGAAAAGGGCCATGTCTATCAGAATTGATCATCATATGTATTGTTGTTGAAGTATATAACGATCTTCTGGTTCTGCTCATTTCACTCAGCATCAGTTCATGTAAGTCTAGGCCTTTCTGAAATCATTCTGCTGGTCATTTCTTATAGAACAATAACATTCTATAATATTCATATATCCACTGTGCTAAGTCTTAAAGACATAAAGAAAAAAGAAATACCAATCCTGTCTTCAAAGTGATTATATTTTCATGAAATAGTAGTAAACAACATCCTTCCTAAAATGTGACAATACAGGACTGAACTTAAAAAATCCTATATGGTTGAATCAGCACATGAGAGAAGTGTTATAAAAATTTCCCTGAGCAGAGACAGAAATTAAACTAATAATACTTTCTTACTAACTACATCAGAGACTTGTTTTCATAAAAATGCTTTTGAAATCTTACATCTGTATTCCTCTTATAGTCACTATTCAAAAAAAAAACAGATGCTAAACTTCTGTAATGCTGCACAATATTTATTTGAAAGCTATAAGGTTTAAAAAATGAACACATGACAACCCCTAAAATTTCCAGGTGACTTAATGCTATTGTATTTCTAGTTTCTTAGGGGGATTTGGGATAAATTGAACATTTTTTTCTGCTCTTCAGTGAAAGCAAAGAGTCAGTTAGTTACTTAATGGTTGTCTCAAGGAATAATCCAAAACATACTACATTCTTTCAGAATTAATCTGAAGGTAGGAAGTTGTCCTGGAAAATGTGATAATGCTGGAACATGTAAGTCTGAAAAACTTTAAGATTTTAAATTTAAGATTTTAAGATGTTTTACTGCAATAACCAAAATCCTAACTGGACACAGTCCTCTTTAAAAGGATCCCTGTTTAAATAGTGATCTTTGTCTCATAAATCATGGGAAAGATGCTTAAATATCAAATTTTCTTATCATAGACACTTTTGTCTTCAAAGATTATTATACTAAATGTGGTAAAGTGAGAAAACCACTAGGTTTGGAGTCAGGAATCTGGGTTTAAATTCTAACTCTGGTATTCACTATCATTGTTTCACCTCAGATGATATCCTTAACTTCTCTGGTCCTCTTTTCTCATCTGTATAGTGAGGGGATTGAGCTAAATAGTCTTGAAGGTCTCTTCTAGTTCTGTCTATGATCTTGTATTTGAAAAAGATTGTGATAGAGAGTGATCTAATAGATGAAGTAGGAAGTTATAAAGTGTGCAGAACAAGAAAATAAGGGACCACAATACTCTGAATGAAAATCATTGAGTGGAGCTTGCAAAGCTAGATTTGCACCTGTCTCTCCATGCTAAATTGCTCTTTATTTAGTTTATATGCATTTTTATATATCATTAATGTATACATTGTCCTGAGCATTTAAATACAAATATAAGAAAATTCCTGCTTTTGTGGAGCTTACATTCTAATGGGAGAAGAAACACATAAAAGGAACCTAAAAAGGAAGGGTGAAGGGAGATAGGGGCATTGTAAGAAGAAAAATATACCAAGAGATGAAAGAATGTAGCCTAAAGAAAAATGAAGATTGCATTTATCTACTGAAGAAAGATTATGAAGAGAAAATTCATAGTGTGAGAATGTCACTGATGCAAAATTTCATTGAGCAAAGCAGAAATTATCAAGAAAACTGCTTAAAACATTTACAACACTAATAGAAAATATATCAGTCTATGTTATTGCCATCCTTATTTCACACTTTCAAGAGACTGAGCATTTAGATAAAATATTCCAGAAGGCATTCCTATGGATCATTTAGTGGTCTACTTTTATACCCACTAACTTCAACTTAAGAGTACAAAATGACTCTTCAGATAATAATTTAAATAATTTAAATCCACAAAGTTTCGCTTAAGGCAATTAATAATTTTTATTTGACTCACTATTAATTATCTTTGCACATACAATCATCTAGCCATGAAAATAAGCTCTACTCCACCTAACGAGGCACTAAAAATGGTTAAGGCAGAATCAAGATAAATTTCAGGGTCTAATGAAAACTTGGTAATGGGGATATTATTCACTCATTCAATGAGTAAATATTTTCTAGGAGCAAAGCACTGTGCTAAGTGATGAGGGTTGAGGGATAAATGATGGTTTTCTATGATATGTAAGTACTAGTCCCAGTCCAGATCATGGGATTTACAATACAATGAGGAATAAAACATGAATATAAAAAACCATAGTACTGGGCAATATAAGATAAATGCAGACAAATGACATTTGAAAAACTGCAATTGGAATGCAAGTACAGGGAAATATAGTTTCTGAATGATTTGGGAAAGTTTAGTGGAAATGAAAGAATTTGGGTTGTGACTTGAATCATACACAAGGCAGAGTTCATAAGTCTGATATAAAATTTCATCTCTGTTACCTTTTCTTTCTACTTTCCTTTTGTTTGAGTTTCACGTCGTTTGTTGTAGCAATACAATGATCTGAGACAATTGTAAAGGACTGGTGAAGAAAAATTCCAGAGAAAAAACTGATAGAGTCTGAATGCAGATTAAAGTATTATATTTTTCATTTTATTTTTTCATGTTTTTCTTTTGATCTGTATTTTTTCACAATATTGTTAATATGGAAATACATTTTGCTTGATTGCAAATGCATAACATACCAAATTGCTCCCCATCTTGGACTGGGGAGGCAAGGGAGAAACAGAATTTGGAATTCAAATTTATTAACAAATGTTAAAAATTGTTTTATATGCAATTCGGAAATATAGACTATTAATTTAAAAATTAGTAACCCTAGGTTTGGAGTCAAAAGAGTTGGACTTGAATTCTGATTTTGTGTGACTATAATACTGTCATCTCATTTCTCCAGGCCTCAATTTTACCACTTCTAAAAAAGAGAGGGCAGGGGATTGGAACAAGTGATCTGTCAAGTTCCTTCTAGCTTTGAGGTTCCATAGAAATGTGTGTACAATTTATGGGAGAAAGTTAATCAAGCATTTTCAAATGGTTCATTTATGTTGGAAAAAGAAAACAAGCAATATGGCTACTAAGAAGAAATAGGAAAATAGAAAGTTGCAGCTATGGCAATATTTCAAGAAAAGGTGGGGGACAATAGGAGATTTTTAGAGAGTGGTAGAGAATATAAAGGTTTTTCAGAGAATGCTGAGCACTATGAAGGAGTGTAAGGGGATAGTGGAAACAATAGAGGATTTGTTGAAGGCTAATAGACTCATGCTAAAAAGAATGTTTAAAAAAAACTAAATGAGAAGTATAATCATAGTGAATCAGACACTTTTCAAAGGTACAATTTAAATAAATAGAATTGCTTGTTCTCAAGGAAATACTAGTAGAGACCTCACCACTGCCTAGCTCAACTTTTTATGGGCACAGAAGCAGCAACTATATACCTATACCAGGAATCAGAAGCTTCTTGCCATCTCCCTATTCTACTTACTTAGCTGTTACTTCTTCCCTATTGTTATTGCTATCTATTCTTTTCTAATTAAATTTGTCTTGAGCTTTTCGAATCTTACCCTTATATTTGTCTAATGTACACTGTAACATAATTATTTGTGCACTATCCACAGGAGGGCAACAACTGTATCTTTATTTTTGTGGTTTCAAGATCTAAGTAATAAGCATGTACTAAGAGCCTGTTATGTTTCAAGCAGCAGGTGGCTCCATAGGGCACAGAGTGCCTGGTCTGGAGTCACTCATCTTCCTGGGTTCAGCCTTAGATACTTGCTGTGTGATGTTAGGCAAGTCACTAACTCTGTTTGCCTCGGTTTCTTCATCTGCAAATTGAGCTGAAGAAGGAAAAAACAAAACAAAAATCAGTTTCTTTGCAAAATGGGGTCACAAAGAATCAAACATGCCTGAAAAATAACAAATGCTTCAGGTGCTGACCTAGGTGCTGAGAGTGATGGTAATGTTAAGTGAGACAGTCCCAATCCTCAAGGAGCAGACATTTTATTCTGGGAAGACAATGTGTTCACAGATGAATAAAGATGGCGTATGTTGAAAATAAATTAACAATGATTCAGAGTGAGGCTAGCAACAGGAAATGTCTCTCCACTCAATTCCCCAAAGGGACAAGTGGAGCTTTCAGCTTCTGGGAAGCAAGTAAGCAGTTTCTCCCTTCTTGATCCAACTTTCTTTCTGAGAGCAACTGCACACTTTATACGTTTCCCCACCCCACAATGTCCAAGCCTTCTGGTTGCAGGAAGTTGTGTGGGGTAAAAGGAGGGAATAGAGAGTGAGGGAGAAGAATGGGGAGGAAAGGAATGGGGAGGTAGAAGCTATGGTTCAGTGTCTTCTGCCATCCAGGGCTTTGGACATTGCCCAAGGTTATGGTCTTCCAGGAGTCCTGCGTACTTTGCCACCTCTGTCTTCCAATATGCACAACCTAGGTATTGTGTGCTTCAACCTGACAATCCTACACCAAGCTGCCTTTGATGGAAAGGAGCTGCCCACAGCCAGGGACAATAGTAAAGGTGGTGGGGACTGGGTAGCATGCCTAACCAACCTCAGAGCCATATTGTCTAACCAAGACAACACCAAATGTGACAAGTGTTGTGCAAGTGTCAAATGCTGAAGCATTTTTTTTCTCATTGAAATGGATTGAGTACTGAATTTGATAATTTTTAAAGCATAGAAGTGCTAAGGTACCCTCATATTTGATCGTAACAGAAAAACTCTGAGGCTTTTTGAGGAAAAGAATGACATAGTCAGGACTATACTTTAAGAATATGTATTCAATCAGTGGAATAGGTTAGGTTCACAGGGCAAGATAGTGAATAAAAATAGCAATCTAGTGTTTGACAAACCCAAAGATCCCAAATTTTGGGATAAGAATTCATTATTTGACAAAAACAGCTGGGAAAACTGGAAATTAGTATGGCAGAAACTAGGCATGGAGCCACATTTAACACCACATACTAAAATAAGATCAAAATGGGTCCAAGATTTAGGTATAAAGAACGAGATCATAAATAAATTAGAGGAACATAGGATAGTTTACCTCTCAGACTTGTGGAGGAGGAAGGAATTTGTGTCCAAAGGAGAACTAGAGATCATTATTGATCACAAAATAGAAAATTTTGATTACATCAAATTAAAAAGGTTTTGCACAAACAAAACTAATGCAAACAAGATTAGAACGGAAGTAACAAATTGGGAAAACATTTTTACAGTTAAAGGTTCTGATAAAGGCCTCATCTCCAAAATATACAGAGAATTGACTTTAATTTATAAGAAATCAAGCCATTCTCCAATTGATAAATGGTCAAAGGATATGAACAGACAATTTTCAGATGATAAAATTAAAACTATTTCCACTCATATGAAAGACTGTTCCAAATCACTATTGATCAGAGAAATGCAAATTAAGACAACTCTGAGATATCATTACACACCTGTCAGATTGGCTAAGATGACAGGAACAAATAATGATGAATGTTGGAGGGGCTGTGGGAAAACTGGGACACTGATGCATTGTTGGTGGAGTTGTGAAAGAATCCAACCATTCTGGAGAGCAATTTGGAACTATACCCAAAAAGTTATCAAAATGTGCATACCTTTTGACCCAGAAGTGCTACTACTGCCCTTATATCCCAAGGAACTACTAAAGAAGGGAAAGGACCTGTATGTGCCAAAATGATTGTGACAGCCCTTTTTGTAGTGGCTAGAAACTGGAAAATGAATGGATGTCCATCAATTGGAGAATGGTTGGATAAATTATGGTATATGAATGTTATGGAATATGAATGTTATGGAATGTTATTTTTCTGTAAGAAATGACCAACAAGAGGAATACAGAGAGGTTTGGAGAGACTTACATCAACTGATGCTGAGTGAAACGAGCAGAACTAGGAGATCAATATATACTTCAACAATGATACTGTATAAGGATATATTCTGATGGAAGTGGATATTTTCAACATAGAGAAGAGCTAATCCAATTCCAATTGATCAATGATGGACAGAATCAGCTACACCCAGAAAAGGATCACTAGGAAATGAGTGTAAACTGTGAGCATTTTTTGTTTCTTTGTTTGTTTTTTGTTTTTCTTCCCAGATTATTTTTACCTTTCGAATAAAATTCTTCCTTTGCAACAACAACAACAACAAAATTCGGTTCTGCACATATATGTTGTACCTAGGATATACTATAAGATATTTAATATGTATGGGAATATCTGCCATCTAGGGGAGGGGATGGAGGGAAGGAAGGGAAAAACTTGGAACAGAAGGGAGTATAAGGGAAAATGTTGTAAAAAATGCCTATGCATATGTACTGTCAAAAAAAAGTTATAATTCAACAGCTGTCTACAGGACTATTTGAAGAAGGAAAAATTGGATGCAAGGCAACCAATAAGAAGGCTATTGAAGTAATCTTTTTCAAGTAATGATGACACCTGAGACCAAGTTTATAACTCAAATGTTAACTGAAATACATGTGAACTATAATAATAATTCCAATTTAATCAGTACTTTTTGCTCTATATAATTCTGTTTTAAATCACAATACTTCTTGTAAAAAGCAAATATTATGAATCTTCATTAAAAATCAATATGCTTCACATGGTTCTATGAATTTTATAATATATTTTGCATCAAATGTTTTAGATAAATAGGAGCTTCCATTAAAAAAAAAAAACAAAAAAAAAAAACAAAAAAACCTTATCAGGGAGCCCACACTGCCTCAGAGCAGCCCCGTGATTTAGCAACATTTGAATATTAGGGCTCAGCTGCAAATCAGAACTTTGAAAATATCTGAAAGCCTTTCCATTCATATTAAACCTTGTTCTCTTCATTGTCTTCCATAATCCAGCAGCACTGATCTCCTATGAATTTCAGTTCCTCACACAAATTTTTCACTGCCTGGGTATCACACCTAGAATGCTCTACTTCATCACCTCAGTTTTTTGACTTAATTCAGTCCTCAGCTAAAATCTCATATTTGGCAGGATTCCTTTTTGGTGAATTAATTCTTATCCCATCCACCCATTGATGTGCATATAGACAGATACAGATACACATACTATCAGTATCTTGCTCAGATAAATTTCTTTTATTTTTCTATGTGTGTGTGTGTGTGTTTATATATGTACATATACATACATATATATGTGTATGCATATATATATACATATACACACATACACATGCATACATGCTTTTGTGTACATAGCTGCTTGCATGTTGCCTTTCCCTCTAGAATGTGAGCTCCCCAAGAGCAAGGACTTCACTTTTGCCTTTTTTTTGTTTCCCTAGTTCTTGGCACATAATAAGTGCTTAATAGATGTTTGTTAACTAACTAATAGAGAATGAAACAAATAGTGAAAGGGGAAAAAAGAATAAATACTGAAGCATAAATAGGAAAGAAAGTAGTTATAGCTTGTTTGAGGTTTTTTTTTTTCTCCATTAGGTTCATAAGTAAGGAAAATAGAAAGGAGAAAAGAACATTTATTCCTTCTATACAATAATGAAGACAATAAAAGTATTTTTTTTTCCAAATGAGCATTAGTGTCTAAGATCCATTCTACAAAGGACAGAATAAGCAAAACAGCTTCTCAGCCTTGGAAGATGAAATGGCGACTGTAATTGTCATTTCAATTGAGATTATTCTAATGGGAGTGTTTTCACAACTGAAGAAGTATATAAAAGGATGAGAGCTTCTGATTAACATTTTGGGGGAAAAAAAGCATACAGAGAATAGGGGTAAGAACTGCTGGTGGAATTCTTTGGATAATTCCACTTAGTCCAAATGGACCAAAAACTCTATTCATTTTTCATTCTATTCAGAAATTAAACAGAGACTATAGGAGAAATAATAACCACATTAAAAATCTAGTCATGTGTTAACAGTTAGAAATATGTATTAAAAGGGGCAAATACTGTTGGAATTTTAATTATTTTCTAGGTAGTCTTCATTATTTTTGGTAGAACAATAAAAAAATACCGAAAAATGATTGGAGTATGGCATATCTCAAGGCTATACCTTCTGTAAAAATAAATAAATAAAATATGTGAGGAAGAAGTGTGCTCACTATTTTGTAAATTAAGATAAAACTGTAAAAATTAAGAGCCATTTAGTGCAAAATGGAGCCAGGCATATCTGAAGTTATTTCAAAGACCTAGAATAGGAAAGTTATAAAGTTGAGTTTTATCAATATCAATAAATAGAGAAAGCAACAAGAGTGCTAAGAAATAATAAAATCCCAGACTTGGATATTTCTGAGTTTATCAAGTCTTAGTGCTCTCTAACAAAGAATCAAGGAAGCAGATTGTGTTAGATTGATGAAAGGGAATATGACTATCCAGTAAGAAATAATGTACATGATGCATATAGCATATCATGGAAAGATTTACATGTTCTGCTGTAGAATGAAGTAAACAGAGGCAAAAAAATAATATAAGGGACAACATTAATATAAAAAGAAATGGTAACAAGAAAATAATCAACAATGAATTATGCGAAATTACAAAGAATAAGCATAGCCCCAACAAAGACATGAGAAGATATTCTTACAATACTCTTTTGCAGATTTATAGGAACACTACATTGCATTTATTTTCAGAATTTCATGATATATTAATTAATTTTACTGCTTTTTTACCTTTTTTCTCATTTTTTTCTTTAAGTCAAAAGATAATAAAATATTTTAAATAGAACAAAGAGACTGTGAATTTCAAAGGGGTCTATGAAATTGTATTAGTAAAATTACTTTATTTGCATTAAATTGTAACTGAAATTTATCATTCCCTTTGATTATGATGGGATCCAAAATTCACTAGATTTATTATCAAAGGGGTCCATAACACAAAAAAGTTTACAAGTCTTAAATTAGTTCAAACTGTTATATGAAGAAAAGAAGCAAATAAATGAGGTCTTTAGAAAATATTTGGGAAAATAAAGAGATTTCTAGGGCAAAGGACAGAAGAAAGAAGGACTTCAGAAACGTAATTGAGTATCACATTTTAGGAAGACAATTGATGATCCAGAGGAGAACCACCCAAGGGCTTTGAGCTCAAGTTATGAGAATTAAATGAGCAAACTCATGATGTTTATTTAATTAGAAGCAAAAATCTTGTTGTGGGCTCCCAGATAATACTTAGTGATAGAAAATAGGTAGAAGTTAAACAGAGGAATGAGGAAGAAGAAATAGTTTCTGTTCAGGAATGGAGATAGTATAGTGTTGACTCAGCCTTTTTTTTTTTTTTTTTTTTGTTTTTGTTTAGGTCAGCAGAAAAATAGAAAAAAAGAAAAATGGGAGAAATAGAATAAGTCCCACTGTAACTGTAACTGAAGTCCAAAAAGCAGGAATATAGAAAGGGGGAAATAATGGAATTGATAAAGAAAGAGAAGAAACTGAAAAAGAAGGAGGTTAGTGAAAAAGGAAAGGAAATATTAAAAACAATTAAAATCACACATACAGTAAAATAACTTAAAGTAAAGTCATTAGTTATGAATAGTGTAAAAATTAACAATAAGCTAGTACAGCCCCTATGGTGCTGAGAAAAGGAAAACAATGAAATTGTACCATAGATCAAGAATAAGAAGGTAACTTTATGCATGTAGGGGCTGAGTTTGATGTTTCTGCAAAGCTTTTTAAACTGCAAGTTACAACACAACATGGGATCACATAACTAAATGTGGAAGTTGTAAAGTTATCATTTATTATTAGTAAATGTTGATTTGCATGTTTACTTTATATCACTATATACCCAAAGTCACATAAAAAATTCTCTAACAAAATGGGGTCACAAGTGGAAAAAGTTTAAGATATATATATATATATATATATATATATATATATATATATATATATATATATATATATACATATATATATATATATATATATATATATATATATATATATATATAGGCTAGAAGAGAATAAACATGATTCTAAATTCAGGAGCAAAACAGAACATAATAGTCAATGTATTTGCTCTTTAACAAAATAAGTGTGAGAATTAAAATATCCAGATATATCAGATTTTCCAGACAAATAATAGAGTGATTTTTAAGATATTTAAGTATATCTCAATAAAAAAAGATTAGGATGGAATATCATCTGTGAAGTCAAAGTCAGGATTAGAAAGAATACAAGGGAAAAAAAAAGAATTAAAAGGTCATTATATAATTAGCCCTCTCTTTCCCATTCATGCATTCAATAAACACAAGTGCTTCCTATGGACTTGGCACTGGGGTAAGAACTGGGGATACAAAAAGATAGCCCATGCCTTGAAGGATATAATTATCTAATGGAAAAGACAACAGACAAATAAATATATACACAACAAGAAATATGCAGGATAAATAGATAATTAAAAGAGGGAGAGCACTGGGATTCAGAGGATTTGTTGAAGGTTTCCTATAAAAGGTGGGATTTTAGTTGAAATTTAAAGGAAGCCATGAAAGATATTCAGATATGGAGGATAGCCAAAGAAAATGCCCACAGAGTAGTGGTACAGTAGAAATGAGAAGGCTAATGTATGACTTGTGCAAAGTTGTGATGTATAAAATGAAAGCCGCCACTTTTATAATCATGCAATAATAGCTGAAATTTTTTCTCAAAATTGCAAATGGCATGTATAGTATAAAGAAATTCCTGTTAGAAAAAGAAGACATGAAGAATATGACTAATATTGTCATCAACAAGCATTTATAACGCACTTAGTATGTGCCATTTTTTTCCTTACAGAATAAGGAAAACGAAATCTTGTTGCTCTTTCAAGAATGAGATAAGTTTATAGAATATGAAAATGCTGTAGGAGAAAAGAAAAATATATAGTCTTTAGAGATCTGGACCAATTTTGCTATCTGAAGATTGAATTAAGAATGAGTATAGATTTTTTTAAAAAAATATGAAATCTGAATAGAAAAAAATTAACGATTTTACTTCTATTAAAGAAGTCTAAGTTCTCTTAAGGTTTTGTGGGGATTTGTTTCTTTTCTTTTTTTTTTTTTTTTTTGGAGGGGGCAAGAGAGTTCATAGCACATGGTTGACTCATTTACTTTTTGATCATCTAATATAAATAAATCTCAATATTCCTCTTAGGATTTTAAAGCTGAAAGTGATCTTCATAATAATATAGTAGGCCACATCATTTATAGATAATAAAACTATGGCCCAGAGTATTAGTCTATGGATTCCAGACTTGAGAGGCAAATAATTGTTTATGAAAGGAGACTACCTAAAATTGTTAATTACACCTCAGGTAGTAATAAAATTACAAAACATTATCTTGAAAGTGGTGATGATGGCTGGCATGATGATAGAAGATCTGTCTCTGGAGATGTAATACACACAGAGGGAAAAAAAGATTGCATGGTGATTGGGATGAATGAAGCACAGATTTATGATATCAGTCTAAGAACTACAAAAATTAGCTGGTGAGTCACTATTAGTAAAAGTGAATAAAGGAGAGAAAAACATCCTAACAAGATTGTTGCTTGAACAAGAGGTAGACTGGTCAACTCCCACATACTCAAAAAAAAATCCTGTTTTTCACATAAGAGTGAATGATTATTTGTTCTGAGAAGTATAATGATTTTTTTACCCTAGAATTGCACAAAATCTAACCAGAAGTTTGTGGAAGAAAGAGACATATAGAGAAAAACAGACATAGAGAGGAAAGAGAGAAAAAGAGAAAGAAAGAAGGAAGGAAGGGAGTGAGGGAGAGAGGAAGGAAGATGTAGGTATAATTTAACTTTATAGTGATGATATAAAAAACTAGAAATGGAAAAGACATTGTACTAGAAGCAGAGAAAAGGGGAGGTAAAAAAGGCTAAATTACATCACTTGAAGAGGCAAAAAAAAACCTATTATAATTGAGAGGGGGAAAGGGAAGGGTACGGACATTGTGTGAACCTTAATATCATCAGATTTGGTTCAAAGAGAGAATATCAGACATTTCATCTGATAGAGAAAGTTATCTCATTGTATAAGGAAGAAGAAGAGGAAAGGGGAAAGGAAAGGGAAAGCTAATAAAATGGAGAACTGAAGTAGAAGAAACGAAGAAGAAAGGGAGAAAGGGTTGAAAAAAAGAGGGCAGATAAAGGGATAGTCAAGAGATAATTTCAATTTATGTGCATATATATATACACATCTGTGTTAAACTGTAGCTTGCTTTGGGGAAGTGGAGGGAATAAAAGAGGAAAAAAGAATAAAGTAAAAAGTGCTTAATAGACAACAAAATAATAACTTGCAAGGAAGCAAAGAAAAGATGGACACTGATGAATATAATTTCTTTTGTTATTAAATATGCTTTCTTGAAATTAATTTATTTTATATATTTTGAATTCTACCAGATGCTGGGCACATGACAAGTTTTTTTTTGTTTGTTTGTTTGTTTGTTTTATTTTTAATTTCCTTTTCTATGTTTCTTCTTTCTATTCTGTTTTTTTTTCTCTTTTAAAAATTTAGTTCAATAATTTTTTAAGAGTAAACAATCACAATCTGAGAGCTCTCTTGCTAGCCTTTAACTGTTTGTTAGCTCCTAGACACAAAAATAATTTTAAAAGAAAGTAACAAGATAAAAAGAAAATAATTGTCTCCAATCAAGAGGCACTATTCACTCCCTAAAGCTTTAATATTTTATACACTCATTTTATATATCTTTCTCACAGTCCACAGATACTATCAATTCTGTATATTTTACATGGCTTTAATATTGTTTTCCAGCAGGTGTTCAGTATAATTTTGCTAAGTCCAATTGAATTCAGACAATTGTTAAAAATTCTCTTGACAAACAGAAACAAGGACAAGAAGCAGTAAATATTAGAATTCATTTCGTAGCACCTAAATCTAACGCTCTTGAGAAATATATAAACAAGTTTTAATTCCAAGTCCTCAAAACTCTCTCCTGAAATGATCGTGTTTAGGCTTACATCAGAAGTTATCTGGGAAATTCAGCATTTGACTATGCCTTACCCCAAGATTACTGATACCTCTTCTTATGATTAGGTGAGCTAACAAGTCTTAAAATATGAAATGTTTTTATTTATTCGTTAATGTTAATGGATCAGGCACAGCTAGGTGGCACAGTGGATAGAGCACCAGCTCTGAAGTCAGAAGAACCTGAGTTCAAATCTGGTCTCAGACACTTAATAGTTCCTAGGTGTGTGAGCCTGGGCAAGTCACTTAAACCCAATTGCCTTAGCAAAAAAAAAAAAAAAAAAAAAAAAAAAAAAAGAACAAAGTTAATGGATCAGGATAGGACTGAAAGTTGAAAGTTCATGTTGCTTTTATTAGGAATAGGTTTCCTAGTACTAAAGCATATAATCGGGAGCACTCAATAATTAAAACTCCAAAGAGGCTAGTAGATATTGAATGTTCTGTTTCTCTAGATTGTAATTGTTCTCTTGGGGGCAAGTTTCTTTGGGAAGCTTCTGGAGGCAGCCTTAGTTTCACTTCAGTTCCGATAATCCCAAAATGCAACCAAGAGTTAAAGTCCAGATTCTTTATTGTGTCCTTTGAAATCCTGAATCTTTTCCTGAGCCTGGTTAGCTTTCTTAGAGGCCTATCTCTCTCTTTGGTTCCTGAGAACTCTTGTCTGAATGTCTCCAGCCAGCATGAAGGTTGAAGTGGGAATGAATCTTCATTCTGAATCTCCAGAGAAGTTTTCCCAAAGTCCTCCTTGACCCTGAGAGCCTCTTGCTTATATGCTGCCCACTGAGCACACACCAATCATTTCATCACTAGGAAACCATTATTTGTTGTAGGATTAAATCAATCCTAAATTATATTTAATCATTGTCTCCTCAATTCCACTCAGTACCTTGTTTCAAGTTCTGGCCCATAATATCTCCTTGTAGGATCAAATCAATCATACTGAATGGATAATTATATCCATTCCAGTGACTTAGCACCTTGTAAGAATCTTAAAAGATATAAACTCATGGACCATAGGATTTTCAGAAATGACCAAAAGTGACAACACATTCAGCAAACAAAAGTAGATAGTGCAGTCATAATATTATCAAAGAATATGGATAGCTTTTCAGCATTAGAGGTAACCATCATGCATTTACCCTGGTACCATATATTTGTTCCTGGATATGTGTGCCTGCCACATGGATTCCTGATTTATATTAGCTTATTGCACATGTTCCTTCTATATGTGCTCTCCACACTGTTTCTCTGCTTATCTGTAGTAGCGTGTACCTCATGTATTCATGGATGGAGAGGTAGAAGTATTGCCATTTATCCAAATATCTTTTATTTTGAATGTATAGGTCTATTTTATGGACAATAACAAATATGTGACAAGTAACAGAATCATTAATGTATGAATAATCATTATTATTAATAATAATAAAATAAGCATTCTATATACATCTATGATAGACCATGAGACATATAGTTTTTAGTGAATACTGGCTCACTCAGTACCTTGATACAAGGTAATAACTTTTCCAGTATCTTGTTAAAGCAGAGGTACCTCAGGTTTTACAACTATTTCTATTGAGGACACTATCATGCTTATAATCACCCAAGTTCCTAACTTTACTATTGTCTTTGTTCCATGTCCCTCATGCCCAAATCTAATCAGTTTCTAAGTCCTTTCAATTTATCACCCATGCTCTTGACTACTTTGCTATTGCTTCTAGCCACATAAATGATTCTGTTACTTATCACCTTACTCCTAGGTGTTTGTTAAACTGTCCAAATGTGTCTCCCTGCCTTTAGACCCCCTTTCTCCATCCATATTCCACACAGTTCCTGAAAATTTCTTAAGGTCTGTGTCTGACAACATAATTGCTCTATGTTCTCTAGCACAAAATACAAATTCCTTAGCTTATCATTCAATACCCTCTATATTTTATTAATTCTTTTTAATTAATTTCCTTTCAAACGTATTTCACATTCTCCATATTCATCTAATCTATATTCCTTCCAAATTAAACCATTATCTCTTCCTTAAATTTGAAATTCTAACTCCCATCCCTGTGTACAAGATATTTCCCGTTTAATTGCTCCTTCCTCATCTGCCTCTCAGAAGCCTTATTCTACTTCAAGCCTCAATCCATGTGCTCTTTCCAAAGTGAAGCCCTTTTTAATCCCTATCTCAAATATACACCTCAAATTACTTTGTATTTGATATATATATATATATATATATATATATATATATATATATATATATATAAAAAACTTTTTTTTGCAATATGTATATGTGTGTGTGTTTGTGTATGAATAGCTACCTACCTACCTATCTCCTTACTGGAAGCTAGGTAGCACAGTGAGAACAGTCCTAGCCATGGAGTCAGGAAAACTCCTCTTCCTGAGTTCTTATCTGGCCTAAGACACTTCCTACTCAAATCACTTTACTCTCTTTGCTTCAGTTTCCTCATCTGTAAAATGAGCCAGAGAAGGAAAAGGTAAGCCACTCTAGTCTCTTTGCCAAGAAAAACACAAATAGGGCCATAAAGAGGTGGACATGATTGGAACATGACTAAACATCCCTAGAGTAGAATGTATTTTTATTTTATTTATTTATTTATTTATTTTTTGCTTAGGTGATTTGGGTTAAGTCACTTTTCCAGGGTCATATAGTTAGCAAGTGTTAAGTGTCTGAGAACAGATTTGAATTCAGGTCCATCTGACTTCAGGGCTGGAGCAGAACGTATTCTTTTTTAAGGCAGAATTTGTTCTTTGTTTCAAAAGGCACAAAGCTTTAAAAATAATGGGTACTTTATTCATATTTGCTGAATTGAATTAATTTCTCTCCTGAATACTAATTTTATATTTGAGAGAGAGGAGACAGAGAAGAAAGAGACAGAGACACAAAGAGAGATAGAGAAAGATAGACACAGAGACAAAGAGGCAGAGAGAATTTGTTAAACTTTTTTAATACACTGGGTACCATGTTAAGTGTTAGAGATACAAATTCAGCCAAGAAAATAGTCTTTTCCCTCAAAAAAGTTACAATCTAATGATATTTTAAAAAATATCTGGAAAGGGGGTAGCATGGCCAGAATAGGCTGGAGAATGATGTAGAAGTTTTTAGAGCAAATACCAGGCCAATACAAGCTAGGGTCTTGGATTAGAGTACAAATTACTGGTGGAGGGGATAGTCTGAACATAAAAGCATTTGTATATATATATGTCTCACTATTTCAAACGCAATATAACTAAAGTTGAATTAACACCAAAAACAAAACCCAACTCTTCCTGACGAATCTCATTGGTTTGGCTATTTTCCCATTAATCCAACTTCATTTTTATCTCTGACTATTGAAATTCCTTTGTCCAATGCTCAATCAGTTGTCAATTTCTATCAATTTTATCTCTACTTCATTGACCTCTCATCATTTCCATTTTCTAATTTTGGTGAGGAACTCTAACATAAATGCTTCTCATTTAGAAGTGAGGCAGATTAGAAGGAAGTAATAGTTCTGTGCTCCCCAGATTAATAGCTAACATACATCCAAATGGATAGAGCTAACTCTATTATCTCCTGGCTATTAGAAGGTCATGTAGAACTTTCTTTCAATCTTTGTTTTCTTCTAAGAAGAAAATGACTTTAATCTTAAATAACTTTAATTTGCTTTGATTTTAATCTTGAATTTGAAGTCTGTCTTTTAGTCACAATTTACTTAATGGACTATATTACACAGAAAGCATCTTAGTTTCTAATTTCTCTGATGTTAATATAGTGCCAACTTTATAATGCTACCTTGAACAAGTCCATTGCTCCTGCCCCTGACCATTTGCTTATCAGCTAACTCTTGATCCAAGAACTTCATTCTTGAATAAATGCAAATATAAATAGTATCATAACTATTAAATAATTTTGTTGGCATGGTAAGTCTCTACCATCAATTCTCAACTTATGTTCCTCATCCCACCTTACCTTACCCAGTCTGAGACTTGCCACAGTAGGGTATATACTACATTGGATCAGAGAAACAGATTTAGATATAAATGGGACTGCAGAATCCATTTAATCAAAGTCCTTTTAACTCTTGAGATAAAGAAAATGAGCCAAGGTCCATTTATTAGCTTTATTGACAATAGTTGAGCTATATGATCATTTCTGTCTCTAGTCCCACCAAATCATACAGAATAAGATCTTCCCTGCCTCTCATCTTAAATATTAAAAGTACTACCTACAAAACATTCTTGCTTCAATTCTCTAGCCATTTTCCAACTATACCACTTGTGCCCTAAAAATCCTCCTTCTCCTCCTTCTGAAACTTTCTACTCTTGTAACCTCAGTTTTAAGAAATGAGTCTTATGGTGGAAGTAAGGCAAGCCACTACTACTACTTCCTGATAAAACCGTGCCATGCTTTATATATCTTGGATGCTCCCTCTTTTTAACTCTATATCCCCTATGTGTATTTTCTTCTGCTAAAAGAATGTGAGTCCCTTGAGATCAGATATCCCCTTATTTGTATACACAAGTTCTTCTATAATACTTGTTTTAAAAATACAAATACATTTAAATTCAATTACTATATTTGGCAATAATTGGAATTGTGTATTTGCTTATCCATAATTTCCTCCATAAGGAAAAGTTATAGAAGGTAGAAAACTGCACCACTACAAAATAATTCACAAGTTTCAACCCTTCTGATACTTTTGTTCACAAACAAACCAGGTATTTTTCAAGATTTATTTATTTATTAAGTACCTAATATGTGTCAGGCACCAGGCTATGCACTGGTGGTACAAAAAGAAGGGAAAGGCAGTCCCTCCCCTTAAGAAGAAAACAAACTAAAATATAAAAATATATAAAAGGTAATCTATGCGCAAGATACATAGGAAAGCATTGGAACTAAGAGGGATTAAAGATAGCTTTCTATAGTATGTGAGATTTTTTTTTCTGAAGCAAATCAGACTTTATTTTAAATAGTATTTTTCTCAATTGCATGTCAAGACAATATTTAGCATTAATTTTTACAAGATTTTAACTTCCAAAATGTTCTACCTCCAATTCCTTCTTATAAAAATGGTAGGCAATTTGGTATATATTATACATGTGCTGTCATGTAAAATATTTCTGTATTAGTTACAGTTGTAAAAGAAGGAAAATCAAAAGGAAAAATATCACAAAAAAAGAATCAAGTAAGTGCAAAGATTATGCTTTTATCTGCATTCAGGGTTTATCACTGCTTTATGAAGATGGGGATAACATTTTTTCTTTACACATGTCTTGGATCATTGTATTACTGAAAAAATTTAAATCACTCATAGTTGGTCATTATACTATGGTACTGATATATATATTTTCCTTGTTCTACTCATTTCATTTTGTATCAGTTCATAAAAGTCTTTCTTGTTTTTTCTTTCTTTTTAAATCTGCCTGTTCATTTCTTTTTGCTCAATAGTATTCCACTACAATCATATACCAGAGTTTGTTCAGTCATCCCCTCAGCATCAAATATCTTTCCACTGTAAAAAGAGATGCTATAAATATTTTTACACATATAAGAATTTCCCCCCTTTTTATGATCAGTTTGGGATAAAAAAACTAATAGTGGTATTGCTGGATCAAAATACAATTGGTTTGCACAGAAGGTTACTAGAACACTATTGATACAATTTGTCTAGATTTTTAGAAAACAATTGATAAAACTCTTCATGCTAATCTTGGGAGAAAATGTTTCCTATATCAGGGCTTCTTAAAATTTTTCCACTCATGATTCCTTCTTGTCTGAGAAATTTTTTAGGGATCTTGAGAATATAGGTATATAAAATAGATATACAAATCAAGCATTTATTGATTAATAAATCATATTTTCATGATTCACCACATTCAATTATGAGATCCCGTGTGGGGTCACAAACCACGATTTAAGAAGTTGGGTCCTATCTTATGGGCACATATGATGTTTGTTGAATTGTGTAAATGATTGGCTAGATACAAAGGGCATTTATGAATTGTTATATACAAACTTCAAAGGTCTTTAATGGAGTGCCTCTGGGATTGATATGTGAGCTCTCTTGTTTAGCATTGCTATCAATACTTTGGCTGGTATCTTATACATCAGGATGATTGAATTTGTAATAGGCACAAAACAAGGAAAGATGGATAATATAATGAATGAAAAAGTTAAAACTTTAAATGGTCTCAACAGTCCAGACTAATTAAATAAGATAAAATTTAATAGGAATGAATATAAAAATTAAACTTTAAATCAAAAATTCAACTGCACAAATCAAGATGGGAGAGGCTTGGAAGTTCTTCTGAAAAGAAAAATAAAATAAAATAAAAGGAGACTTTAGAAGACTTCCAGATCAATGAGTCATCTGCATTATATCACAGAAAATTAGCTAAAATAATTTTAAGTATAATTGGATATTCAATACTGGAGATGATAATATTGCTGCCATTTGTTTCATCAGACAACATTTGATATTCTGTCAAGGTGTAGGTATTACCTTTATGGATGGACATTGCCAGTCTAGACCACTATAAAGGATATACTAGGCCTATGAAATAGAAAGTTCTTTTAGAGTGAGAAATACTTAAGAATTTTCTAATAGTTTTTAATTTTCAAAATAAATGCAGATAGTTTTCAACAATTATCCTTTCAAAATCTTATGGTCCAATTTTTTTCTTCTTTCCTCCTTCTTCCTTCCCCCCTCCCTTAGACAACAAGTAATTCAATATATGTGAAACATGTGCAACTCCTTTAAACATGTCTCCACATTTATAATGCTGCACAAGAAAAATAGATCAAAAAGGGAAAAAAAATGAGAAAGAAAAAAAAGCAAGAAAACAACAACAAAGGTGATACTATATTGTAATCTACATTCACTCCCCATAGTCCTCTTTCTGGATGCAGATGGTTCTCGCGATCACAAGTCTACTGGAATTTTCCTGCATCACCTCATTATTGAAAAGAGACAAGGTCATCATGGTTGATCATCACATATTCTCCCTTGTTGCTATGTACAATGTTCTCTTAGTTCTACACACTTCACTTACCATTAATTCATGTAAATCTCTTCAGGGCTTTCTGAAATCACCCTCTGATAGAACAATAATATTCCATAGCATTCATAAGCTACAACTTATTCAACCATTCCCTGATGGACATCCATACAGTTTCCAATTCCTTGTCACTACAAAAATGACTGCTATAAACATTTTTATACATGTAGGTCCTTTTCCCTTTTTTATGATCTCTTTGGGATACAGGACCAGTAGAAACACTGCTGCACCAAAGGATAAGCACAGTTGATAGTCCTTTGAGTATAATTTCAAATTGTTGTGAGAAATACTTTTTGAAAATTTTATTGATTTTATTTATAATTTATGTAATAAAACAAACATTTCTATAATATAGTACAACAATCACATAGAACTGCAAATTCATTGTGTATGTCTTGCTAATCTTGTTAAATATATAATAAAGTTATCATTTAAATTTCTTTTTTAGCTTCCTTTCCCTCCTCCATTCTACAGATGGTTTCCTTTAGACACAAATATTTAACTATATCTTTATCTATTTAGTGTGAATTTGTGTTTGTATGTGTGTGTGTGTATGTGTCTGTGTGTGTGTGTCTGTGTGTGTAAAATCATTCAATACATACTTCTATTCTTCAATTCCTTCTCTGGATGCAAATAGTTTCTTCATTCATATGTCCTTTGAAATTAATTTGGATATTTATAATAATCAAAATGATTTAGTCATTCAATGTTTTCCTTAAAACAAAATTCTATCTTGGGTCTTCTCACTTGATTGTTATGGGCCAGAACCAGAAACTTGAAACAAAGGATTCTTACAAGGTACTAAGTCAGTGGCATTGATAGAGACAATAGTTATCTAATTTAGCATGGTTCAGTATGATTGTGTGAATCCTTGAATTCCTACAAGGAGATGTTAGGGGCCCAAATTTGAAACAAGGTACTAAGTGGAATTGAGGAGATAATGGTTAAATCTAGTTTAGTATTCATTTAATCCTATATCAAATAATGGTTTCCTAGTGATATAATGATTGGTGTATACTCAGTGTGGAACATATAAGGAGGAGCTCTGAGGTCCAAAAAAGGACAAGCAGCACCCAGAGGCTGAGACAGATTCATTCCATCTTCCACCTTTGTGGTGGCTGAAGGCTAAGACACAAACCTTTGGAGTCAGGGAGATTCAGAAGCCAGGAAAGGCAGGTGGGAGGTCAAGCTTTCGGAACCAAGGAGAGAGATAGGTCTCCAGAAAAACTAGTTCAGCCCCAAGTGAAGGAGATAAGACTTTGAGGGATGCAATAAAGGATTTGGACTTTAATACCTGGCTGTCCTTGTGGTGATTACTGAACAGAAACAAAGGCTGCTCCCAGAGACCCCAAGAAAACTTCAACAAAAAACATTACATTTTAGAGAGAATCTTACACTTAACTCTTTGTTATTTTGTGCATGATCATGTTTTTTCTAAAATCTTTGAGTTTATCATTTTTTATTTCACAATAGCAATCTATCTCAATTATATACCACAACTTTATTCAGCTACTTCACTATTGATGGACCTTATCACAACTTCCAATTCTTTGCTACTACAAAGAGAGATGTTAAAAATATTTCAGAACATATAGGTTCCATTCGTTTCCCCCCTAATCATCTTCAGAAATAGATCCAGTAGGGGTATTTCTAGGTAGAGGCAGTTTTAATAATGCTGGATAAATTCACAATTCCACAAAAAATGTTGATATTCCAATTTTTCCATATAACATTGATTGATTTTCCCTTCAATCATATTAGCCAAACTGATATTTATAAAACGATATCTTAAATTATTTTAATATGTATTTCTCTCATCAATAATTATTTAGAGCATTTTTATATTACTACAAACTATTTCTTCATCTAATATAACTTCCAGCAGCAAATAAATATAGAGGACTTGTATTGAATTATTTTGTTTATTTTTCTTTGTTATATCTCTCATAGTGCAAGGAGTATAGTAATTTATTAATGAAATATTTTAAAATTAAATCAAATTGAATGAAGGGCCTTAACATTCTTTATGGCTAGGTCATGAACCCATTTTGATCTTATCTTGGTATACGGTGTTAAGTGTGGGTCAACACCTAGTTTTTGCCATATTAATTTGCTGCTTTTACACTCCTCAGGGTTTGAAATGTGTTCTTCTCTTTGACCATAAAAACTATGTATGGTCAAAGTTCTTTTTCTTTTTTACTCATTTTTTTTTTAAAGTTGTGATCTACACAATGCAATAAAAGCTACATTCAGTAAGAAGTTAGGGGTAAATAGACCAAAAAGTAATTGGAAACTGAATAATCTCATCTTAAAGAATGACTGGGTGAAACAGCAAATTATAGAAACCATAATTTCACCCAAGATAATGACAATGATGAGACATCATACCAAAATCTGTGGGATGCAGATAAAGCGGTAATAAGAGGAAATTTTATATCTTTAGAGGCTTATTTGAACAAAATAGAGAAAGAGAAGATTAACGAATTGGGCCTGCAACTTAAAAAGCTAGAAAAAGACCAAATTAAAAACCCCCAACCAAAAATCAAACTTGAAATAAAAAATTAAAAGGAGAAATCAATAATATTGAAAGTAAAAAAAATATTCAATTAATAAATAAAACCAAGAATTGGTTTTATGAAAAAGCCAATAAAATAGATAAACCTTTGGTAAATCAGATCAGAAAAAGGAAAGAGGAAAATCAAATTGTTAGTCTTACAAATGAAAAGGGGGATCTTTCCACCAATGAAGAGGAAATTAGAGAAATAATAAGGAATTATTTTGCCCAACTTTACGTCAATAAATTTGATAACCTTAGTGAAATGGATGACTTTCTCCAAAAATATAGGCTTCCTAGATTAACAGAGGGGGAGATAAATTGCTTAAATAGTCCCATTTCAGAAAAAGATATAGAACAAGCTATTAATCAATTCCCCAGGAAAAAATCCCCAGGGCCAGATGGATTTACATGTGAATTCTACCAAACACTTAAAGAACAATTAGCCCCAATGTTATATAAACTATTTGAAAAAATAGGGGATGAAGGAGTCCTACCAAACTCCTTTTATGACACAGACATGGTACTGATACCTAAACCAGGTAAATCGAAAACTGAGAAAGAAAATTATAGACCATTTTCCTTAATGAATACTGATGCTAAAATCTTAAATAAGATATTAGCAAAAAGACTTCAGAAAATCATCCCCAGGATGATACACTATGATCAAGTAGGACTTATGCCAGGAATACAGGGCTCATTTAATATTAGGAAAACTATTAGTATAATTGACCATATTAATAATCAAATTAATAAAAACCATATGATCATCTCAATAGATGCAGAAAAAGCATTTGATAAAATCCAACATCCATTCCTACTAAAAACTCTTGAGAGTATAGGAATAAATGTACTATTCCTTAGACTAATCAGGAGCATATATTTACAACCGTCAGTAAGCATAATATGCAATAGAAATAAATTGGAACTCTTCCCTGTAAGATCAAGAGTGAAAACAAGGTTGCCCACTATCACCATTACTATTCAATATAGTATTAGAAACACTAACCTCAGCAATAAGAGCCAAGAAAGAGATTCAAGGAATTAGAGTAGGAAATGAAGAAATCAAACTATCACTCTTTGCAGATGACATGATGGTATACTTAGAGAACCCCAAAGACTCTGCTAAAAAGCTGTTAGAAATAATTCCGAATTTTAGCAAAGTTGCAGGATACAAAATAAATCCACATAAATCCTCAGCATTTTTATATATCACCAACAAAATGCAACAGCAAGAGGTACAAAGAGAAATCCCATTCCAAACAAATGTTGAGAGTATAAAATATTTGGGAATCCATCTACCAAAGAATAGTCAGGAATTATATGAGAAAAATTACAAAACACTTGCCACAAAAATAAAGTCAGATTTAAATAATTGGAAAGACATTCAGTGCTCTTGGATAGGCCGAGCAAATATAATCAAGATGACAATACTCCCCAACCTAATCTATTTATTTAGTACTACCAATCAGACTCCCAAGAAACTATTTTAATGACCTAGAAAAATAATAACAAAATTCATATGGAAGAATAAAAGGTTGAGGATTGCAAGGGAACTAATGAAAAAAAAAGTTAGATGCAGGTGGTCTAGATGTACCTGATCTAAAGCTATATTATATAGCAGCAGTCACCAAAACCATTTAGTATTGGCTAAGAAATAGACCAGTCTATCAGTGGAACAGATTAGATACAAAGGAGAAAAAAGGGTACATCTATAGCAATCTGGTCTTTGACAAACCCAAAGATATCACATTAGGGATAAAAATTCATTATTTGGAAAAAACTGTTGGGAAAACTGGAAATTAGTATGGCAGAAATTAGATATGGATCCACACTTAACACCATATACCAAGATAATATCAAAATGGGTCCATGATTTAGGAATAAAGAATGAGATCATTAATAGATTAGAGGAACAGAGAATAGTCTACCTCTCAGACCTGTGGAGGAGGAAGGAATTTATGACCAGAGGAGAACTAGAGATCATTATTGATCACAAAATAGAAGCATTTTGATTACATCAAACTAAAACGTTTCTGTACAAACAATACTAATGCAAACAAGATTAGAAGGGAAGAAACAAATTGGAAAAATATTTTTAAAGTTAAAGGTTCTGATAAAGGTCTCATTTCCAAAATATATAGAGAACTGACCCTAATTTATAAGAAATCAAACCATTCTCCAATTGATAAATGGCCAAAGGATATGAACAGACAATTCTCAGATGATGAAATTGAAATTATATCCACTCATATGAAAGTGTTCCAAATGACTACTGATCAGAGAAATTCAAATTAAGACCACTCTGAGATACTACTACACACCTGTCAAATTGGCTAAGATGACAGGAACAAATAATGATGAATGTTGGAGGGGATGTGGGAAAACTGGGACACTAATACATTGTTGGTGGAGTTGTGAAAGAATCCAGCCCTTCTGAAGAGCAATTTGGAACTATGCCCAAAAAAGTTATCAAACTGTGCATACCCTTTGATCCAGCATTGCTGCTATTGGGCTTATATCCCAAAGAAATACGGAGAAGGGGGAAGGGACCTGTATGTGCCAAAATGTTTGTGGCAGCTCTTTTTGCAGTGGCTAGCAACTGGAAGATGAATGGATGTCCATCAATTGGAGAATGGTTGGGTAAATTATGGTATATGAAGGTTATGGAATGTTATTACTGTGTAAGAAATGACCCGCAGGAGGAATACAGAGAGGCTTGGAGAGACTTACATCAACTGATGCTGAGTGAAATGAATAGAACCAGAAGATTGTTCTACACTTCAATGTTGTATAAAGATGTATTCTGATAGAAGTGGATATCTTCAACATAAAGAAGATCCAACTCACTTCCAGTTGATCAATGATGGACAGAGACAGCTACACCCAGAGAAGGAACACTGGGAAGTGAATGTAAATTGTTAGCACTACTGTCTATCTATCCAGGTTACTTATACCTTCGGAATCTTATACTTAATGTGCAACAAGAAAATGGTATTTATACACATATATTGTATGTAGGTTATATTGTAACACATGTAAAATATATGGGATTGCCTGTCATCAAGGGGAGGAAGTATAGGGAGGGAGGGGATAATTTGGAAAAATGAATACAAGGGATAATGTTATAAAAAATTACTCATGCATATATACTGTCAAAAAATTATAAATAAAAATAAATAAAATTTTAAAAAAAATTAGAAATAAATAATTAATCAATTAATTAAAAAAAAAAAGTTGTGATCTAATTTTAGGGCAAGGGATATTGTCCAAGATTCCTATACAAGTGGCAGCAGTTGAGTTGACTGCTGGGTGGGCATGGCCAGGTCTTGTGGAATTCTTGCATTTTGGAGTTCACTATTTACCTTTTGTGTTTATATTGAATGTTTTATAACTTCTCTGTTGATCTATTGGATTACATATAGTGCAGAGTAGCCAACAAAGCTGTAGATTCCTCCTCATAGATTCTCCACTACACAGAGTCTGCATAGTCTCATGCTATTCTATCTGCATTGGCATCTGTGCTTAGCCTGCTTGCACTTGGCCTGTCTCCCTCCATACCTGACTGAAACAGACATTTTCTGGAGAGCTTCAAAATTATCTTCTGCTGGTAATTTGTTACCCTCCCAATATTTGTGGATTCTTATAGTCCAGAATTAATTCAGAGGCTGGATTTGCTAATTAGTCTGAGGATTGCAGTGAAGGCCAGAAAGAAATGTGTCTCCTCTCTGCCATCTTAGCTCTGCTCCCCCCACCCCCCAACTGAGTTTTAAGAAAATCATTTTAGTAACTGAATGTAATATATTGGAGTGGAGAGAAGCCTAAGGCATATAGCCTCATCACCAGGCCATTGTAATAATTAATGTATGAGGTAATAATTTTCTGTATCAGAGTGATGGCAATGTCAGGGGAGAAGAACAGACATATTTGAGGTATGTTGCAAAAATTCAATTGGTAGACATTAAAAACTGCTTTAATACAAGGGAGACATCTATGATGAGTCCTAAGTTTTGAGCTTGAGATCCTGAGAGGATAGTGTAGGCTTTAACAGAAATAGAGAGGCAGCTATATAGCACATTAAATAAAGAACCATCCCTTAAGTCAGAAGGACCTAAGTTCAAATCTTTCTGGAGACACTTATTAGCTGTGTGACATTGGACAAGTCACTTAACCCCAATTGCCTCAAAAGGAAAAAAAAAGAAAACAGTAATAGATAAAGTAGAAGCCAAGACTTAGGGCAAAAGATAATGTGTTCTGTTGTGGACAAAGTGAGTCTGATTTGTCTACTGGCAGCCATTCAGAGATAACTGCAAGGTAGTTAGAGATGTGAGATTTAAGCTTAGTAGAGAGATTGAAACAGGAAAGGTATATTTGAAAATCCTCAGGATAAAGATGGTAATTAAATTCATGGGATTTAATGATGAGATCGTCAAGTGAAATATTATAGGAGAAAAGGATCCAGGAGAGAACCCTCAGTAACAACTATGGTTAAAAAGGCATGATCTAGAAGAGGATGTAGAAAAGAAAACAGAAAAGGAATAATGAGATAAAAAAGGAGGTAAGCCAGGAGAAATAAATCTTCCAAAATCTAAAGAGAAAAGAATATCAAGAAAATAATAAATAACAGTGTAAAAGGCTTCAGTTCAGAGAAATCAAAGAAAATGAGCATTTGAGAAAAGGCCAATAAGAAGTCATTACTAACTTTGGAGAGAGAAGTTTAAGTGGAATGATAATATTAGAAGCTAGATTGCAAGGGGTTTGTAGAAAATATTTTATATAAAGTTAGCTAAAAAAGCAGATGAGAAATATAACAATATTTAGCAGGAATGAAAGAATCAATTAATTATTTTATTTGTTTTAGGGGAATATAAACATGTTTGTAGGCAGTAGAAACAAATGATTACAGACATAAATATTGAAAAATAAGTGAAAGTGACAGAAGTACAATCTGTTGGAAGAGATGAGATAAAATGAGATTGCTTGAACAAATAGAAGAGTTAGCTTTGACACATTGTACACAATAATAATAAGAATGTGCAATGATCTAATATGAAAGACTTAGTTCTTTTCAGTAGTTCAATGATTCAAAACAATCCCAAAAGACTTTGGGCAGAAAATGCCACATTAATCCAGAAAAAGAACTTTAGAGCCTGAATGTAAATCAACACATGCTATATACATTTTTTTTCTGTTTTTTATCATTTCCATGATTTTTCTCTTTTGCTCTGATTTTTCTTTCTAAACATGATTTATAAAGATATATGTATGTATATATAAAATATATTAAAAAAAAGAATTAGACACCAGTAATGAATTCTCCTACCAGCTTTATTCTTGTCACAGAATATCTGAGCTGGAAAAAAAATTAAAGATCTCCCTGGAGGAGGCAGAAAATCTTAACATGGATCCCTGTAACTCATATTCTTCTAGTATAAGTTTTTGTTGTAAAAAAAAAAAAAGAAACTCCCAATTTGATTGTATTTTTTCCCTTTTCTAATCCAACTGACTAAAGGTTTATTTATTTGTTGGGGGGTTTTAATAAAACTTGTTCTGTTTCCCCTTTTATTTTCAGAATTTCAACTTTGGTATTAATTGGAATGGAGTGGGGCCCAATGTGAGGTATAAGGACCTACACTCAGCAGTTTGACTGATGTGATAGTAAGTTCAATGGAGAAGTCCCTGTGACAAGAAAATAGGCAAAAAAAAAAAAACACTTGGAGCATGATGGTAGTTGATATTACACCCAGTCTTTACTCTGACATGATCAATCACCTGAGAAGCAACCTGGTGGGAGAAAGGGATTATATGGTCAATCAGCCAAGAAGGAACCTGATGGGGGAAAAAGATTACAATTGGGGAGAATAGAGTTATATGTAGCTAGGACTACTGAGATAGCTAGAAAGGAGAGATGAAATCTGTCCCTGTCCTTTGCCTTCAGAAACAGTAGGCTTGACTATTTCACCTCCTGAGAATGCTTACAAAACAGTGTCTATCTATACATTGATTTGGAAAACAGGAAAATATATAGTTAATATCATAGTCACTAATAGAGGAAGACAATGTGTGACTTATCAACCAGGAGAAATAGTAGCATCAGGTTTACTGATACCATTCCTGATAGGCAACCCGGTGATATTTACTCCTTTTGTAGTAGAAAAATATCACCATCAATCTATGGGGAAGAGACATCTTACAACAGTTAAGATTATAATTGGTTACTTTGGCTTTTTAAGTAGGGCTGCTGTTGAAGGCCTGCCAACACTCTCACCTGTTCCAATTCAATGGAAAACTGATATACCAGTGTGGGTAGAATAGTGGCCCTTACAAAGTGAAAAAAATCGACCAAGGATACTTACAACCTTGGATTTCCCCTGTGTTTGTTGTAAAAAAGAAATCTGGAAAATAGAAGATGTTGACTGATTTAAGAAAAGTAAATGAACAGATGGAAACTATGAGAACTCTTCAGCCTGGACTTCTATCTCCTATTCAGTTGCTTAAAGAATGACCTCTTTGTGTTATAGACATGAAGGATTGTTTTTGTTCTATCCCTTTAGATAAGGAGGATATGAAAAAATTTTCTTTTTCAGTGCACAGTATTAATTTAGCTGAGCTTTATAAAATATATGAATAGACAGTTTTGTCACAGGGAATAAAAAATACCCCTACTATGTATTAAATGTATGTTGCTGCTGCTCTTACTCCAGTAAGAAAAGCATTTACAAATGTTACGTTATTACATTACATGGCTGATAGCTTGGGGTATACACCTAAGGATGAAATTTTAGAAGCATATTTATAAAAGGCCATGGAAACACTAAAAAAAAACTACAATTCCACTTTGTATTGTAAGCACCTTAGGATTATCCTAAATATTGAAAAGGATCTGTCTTTAATTTATTTTTTCTGGAGCTATATGCAATTTGTAATTTTTTCCCCCTAGAACCCACTGCTTAAAAAAAGTATTTTCCTTTCTGTCCCCTTTAAATTTTTTTCCCAGAAGTTTATCATACCTAAATTTTCTAAAATTCTATTTATCTCTTTAACTTCTTTAATTATTTTGTGCTTTGATTTATCTAGTTCTGATAGACCAAAGTTTAGATCTCCCGCTAGTATAGTTTTGCTACTTATTTCTTTTAATAGTTCCCTTAATTTCTCTAAGAATTTGGATCCTATACTACTTGATTCATATATGTTCAGTACTAATATTATTTCATTGTTTATGGTGCCCTTTAGCAAAATGTAGCTTTCTTCCTGATCTCTTTTAATTTTTACCTTTACTTTATCTGAGATCAAGATCACTACCCCTGAATGTTTTTGCTTTAGCTAATGCATGATAGATTCTGCTTCAGCCTTTAACTATTACTCTGTATGTATCACTCTGCTTTATTATAGAATCCTAGCTTTTGATGTAGTCTGCTATATGATTCCATTTAATGAGAGAGTTTATCCCATTCACATTCACAATTAAAATTACTAACTCTGTATTTCCTGTCATTTTAATTTCCCCTAATTATACTTTTATTTTTCCTTACCTCCTTTTCCTTCATCCCATATTTTGTAACTGACCAACAAAATCTGCTCTCCCTTTTTGCAGTCCCTTCATCTTAATTTTTTTAATTTATGAAGCATATGCATGGGTAATTTTTTCCAACATTGACCCTTGCAAACCCTTTAGTTATAAAGTTCCCCCTCCTTCCCCCCACCTCCTTCCCTAGCTGGTAAGTAGTCCAATACATGTTAAATCCAATAAATGTGTATATAAATATACACATTTTGTAGTAGAAAAAAATCACCATCAATCTATAGGGAAGAGACATCTTACAACAGTTAAGATTATAATTGGGTACTTTGGCTTTTTAGGTAGGGCTGCTGTTGAAGGCCTGCCAAAACTCTCACCTATTCCAATTCAATGGAAAACTGATATACCAGTGTGGGTAGAATAGTGGCCCTTACAAAGTGAAAAAAATCGACCAAGGACACTTACAACCTTGGATTTCCCCTGTGTTTGTTGTAAAAAAGAAATCTGGAAAATAGAAGATGTTGACTGATTTAAGATAAGTAAATGAACAGATGGAAACTATGAGAACTCTTCAGCCTGGACTTCTATCTCATATATATATATATATATATATTTATCTTGCTATACCAAAAAAATCAGATCAAGAAGGGAGAAAAAGAAAAACTGAGAAAGAAAACAAAATTCAAGTAAATAACAACAGACAGAATGAAAATGCTATGTTGTGTTCCACACTCAGTTCCCACAGGCTTCTCTCTGGGTGTAGATGGCTCTCTTCATCACTGAACAAGTGGAATTTGTTTGAATCCTCTCATTGTTGAAGAGAGATATGCCCATCAGAATTGATTGCTGTTATAGCCTTGTGGTTGCCATATATAATGATCTCTTTGTTCTTCTCATTTCACTGAACATCATTTCATGTAGGCTTCTCTGAAATCATCCTGCTGGTTGTTTCATATAGAACAATAGTATTTCATAGCATTTGTATATCATACTTTATTGAGCTATTCTCCAATTGATGGGCATCCACTCGTTTTCCAGTTTCTTGACACTACAAAGAGGGACTGCCACAAACATTTTTGCACATGTGGGTTTCCTTTCCTTGTTTAAGATCTCTTTGGGATATAATTCCAGTAGAAACACTGCTGGATCAAAGGCTATGCACAGTTTGATAACTTTTTGAGCATAGTTCTAAACTGCTCTTCAGAATAGTTGGATTGGTTCACAGTTCCACCAACAATGTATCAGTGTCCCAGTTTTCCCACATCCCCTCCACCATTTGTCTTTATCTTTTGCTGTCATCTTCCCTTCATCTTTTTATACCTTTCCACTTCTACTTGTGTTATTTCTATTAACCTCCCCCTTTACTTTCCCCTTTCCCTTCAAATTCCATATAGGGTGAGACAAGTTTCTCTAACTAATTAAAAATGCCTGATATTTTCTTTCTGAGCAAAATATGAGATCAAGGTTCACATAATGTTCATTCCCCACCCCTTCTTTCTCTCAGTTGTAATATATCTTTTTTTGCCTCTTTATGTGATGTAATTTATCCCATTCACCTTCATTTTTCCTCTTTTCTCTTTGCCATCCCTAATTTCTTTTTTATATCACCATCAAGTCAAATTATACCTACCCTTTCTAAGTATAGCCCTAACAAAGATACAATTCTCAAGAGTTAAAAAATATATTTTCACGTAGAGATGGAAACATTTTAACCTTTTTTAACTTTTTTTTTCCCTTTCCTTTTTATCTTTTTATGCTTTTCTTTAGTTCTGTATTTGAACAACACATTTTCTGGTCAGTTCTCATCTTTGCATCATAAATAAATGAAAATTCCCTATTTCATTGAATGTTTATTTTTCCCCCTGAAACACAATGCTTATATTTTCTGGATAGTTTTTTTCTTGGCTGCAGTCCAAGTTCCTTTGTCCTCAAGAATATCATATTGCAGGTCTTCAGTTCTTTAAAATGTAATCTGCTAAATCCTGGGTAATCCAGATTGTGTCTCCTCAATATTTGAATTATTTCTTTCTTGGATACTTGCAATATGTTCTCCTTGATTTGATGATTCTGAAATTTAGCTGATATTCCTTGGAGTTTTCATTTTTAAGATCTCTTTTAGTAGGTGATCGAGGGATTCTTTCAATGACTCTTTTATCCTCTAATTCAAGGCTTTCAAGACAATATTCCTTGATGATTTCTTGAAAGATGTTCGGTATGCTCATTTTTCATTGTGGTTTTCAGGTAGTGCAATAATCCTTAGATTGTCTCCCCTGGATCTATTTTCCATATCAGTTGTTTTTCTAATGAGATATTTCACATTCTCTTCTATTTTTGCATGGTTTTCTTTTTGTTTCACCAATTCTTGATGTCTCATGGCGTCATTCACTTCCATTTGTTCAATTCTAATTTTTAATGAATTATTTTCTTCATTTTTAAAATCTCTGTGTTTTACCAATTGAAAATTTAAATGAGTATTTTGTTCATTGGATTTTTTTCTTCATTTCACCAATTCTATGTTTTAAGGAATTGTTGCCTGTTTTCATTTTACCAATTCTATTTTTCAAGGAGTTGGTTGTTTTCTTTTTCTATTTTGCCAAGTCCTATTTTTTAAGGAGTGATTTTCTTCAGAAAATTTTTGTGTTTCCTTTTCTAAAACTCTCATTTCCTTTCCTCATTTCTCTCTCTCTCTCTCTCTCTCTCTCTCTCTCTCTCTCTCTCTCTCTCTCTCTCTCTCTCTCTCTCTCTCTTCTCTTGTAATTCTTCCAAAGGACTTTTTGAGTTGAATAGCATCTCATATCACCCTTTGAGGCTTCATCTGGAAACAGTTTGCCTTTGTTGTCCTTAGGTTTTGAGGTCTGTTCTTCCCTGTCTCCATAATAGTTATTTATGACCAGAGCTCTTTTTGCTTTTTTGCTCATTTTTAAAGGTTGAGGTTGACTTTTAGGGCAAGATTCATGGCTGTTCTGGGGCTTGTGTTGCCAGCTACCTTCCCAGGCTGGGTGGACATGTACAAGCCCTATTTTTTATGCTGTAGTTTAGGGGTTCACTATGTGCCTTCTACAGTTGTGTTGAAGATCTCACAGCTAGTCTGCTGATGCACTGGCTTCTGAACCAGGACAATATAGCCAATACTGCTCTTTTTTGGCTAAGAACTTCCCAGTAGATTCCCCGCTATGTGTCCTCTCTGATCTGTGTCACCCTGGCTACTGCCTATGCTGGACTGACTCCCCCTTTGCCCAACTGAGACATACATTTCCTGATGTTCTTCCAAAATATATTCTCCTGGAAATTTGTTACCCTCCGAATATTTGTGGGTTTTCTGACTCCAAAACCCATTTAGAGGCTTGATCTCATGTTGATTATGAGGAAGGCAGGAAGAGCTCAGAAAATGACCTGTTCTGTTCTCTATCATCTTGGCTCTATCAACTCTTATATATTTGTGACATACTAATTTGTGTGCCATTTATTTTTATATTTCTCTATCTTCTACTAGATTTCAAGATCCTCAAGGTAAGGGAGAAAGTCTTAGGTTGATTTTTTTTTTAATATTTTCAGTGTCTATAATAATGTATTATATATTTACAGTTTGTACTTGGTTACTCTTATTAATAATAACTACTCAGAAATATATAAGCCTCATAGATCTTCAATGTGCTTTAGTCACTACAATCCTTAGGGGAAGATAGTACATGTATTATTAAGTAATACTGAGAGGCTTTAGGTGCTTAACCCATAACATTTACAAGAGAAGTGCTGGTACTTAAACCCAGGCCACTAGACTCCAAATTCAGTGCTCCTTTTATGTCTAAATCAAGGGTCTTGTCAAATGTTTAATGAATGAATGAATGAATACAGCCCTATTTAAATATTGGGACATAACAGAAACCAATTAGATATATATTTTTATACTAATAAAATTAACTTCCTGTAAAACTTCATGGATCCAAAGGGAAAATCATCACTGTATATTACAAAAGTTGGGAGGCTCTCTTTTTATTGATAGCAAGAAGTATAGGCAGTTGATAGAGCACCCATCCAGGAGTCAGGACATAAGCTGTGTGAACCTTGTCAAACCATAACCCCAGTTGCCTCAAAAAATATAATCCCAAAACAACAACAGCAGGAAATAGAAATCTAAAATGCTTGGTATTTCTCTTTCATCCCCATGTTAAATAGATTGAATTTTGATATTTATACCATTCATGAAAATAAGGTTACCACCAGAATTTAGTTTAATCTGATTCTCTTTAGAATCAATATGAAATACCATATTCTTCCTGCAAAGATTGCACTTTGATAATAAATGTCTCTAAAATATAGGTGAATGTAATCACAACTATCTCTTTCTCTCCTATAAGTCATTGTTTCTTTTACTAAGCTAAGCAGAACAACAATATTCCTGCATTCTTTCCAGCATAAGTTGTATGAGTTTTGTATGGTATAGAGTCCCTAGATCTCTTTTCTGGATTATCACATTGCTTTTATTCAGTACCAGGGGGGCCTAGAATTTGTTTGACACAGCTTCCTTCCTCTGTTTATCCCCTTTTCAATTTTTTATGTGTCTACATTACAGATTCTTGTTTGAATTATTTTTTTAACTTCACATTTACCCTGAAGCAATTCCCCAGCCTCACATCTCCTCCATTCTATACTAAGTAATCTTTTTCTTTTGTGAACAAATAAGGAGTATTATGGATTTTATTATTAGAGAACAACAATATTTCTTACTTTCCATAAAATAGAATTTTTTGTTATTGGTTTTAAAAGTAACATGTGCCATTTGTCTCATTTCTGTTTCACTCTCTTTTTAAAAACTAAAGTCTGACTGTATTATTGTTTGAAACTCCTCTGGATCTTCAACATTTGCATGGCTCACAAAAGACACTGTAATGTTGATATCTCAAGAACATTGTATAAAAATTGATGGGTATGTTTAGGAGCCTCTAGATAGTGTAACTGACATCCAAATTTGAAATCATGCAAAATCATCTCTAGAGTGAAATGTGACTTGTAGATTGGGAGCAGAAAAATATTTTTAAAGGAATATTCTGTCTGTATCCTTCATGGCATGGCAGTGGATTCTAGTTACAATAATCGCAGAAAATTTCATAACTTCTATCTCTTTTCACAAGAATTTAATTCTGAAAGAGAACACATGTTGTCATGTTCTGAACTATAAAATAGTAAGTAGCATGGACCATTAAGGGTTTCTCAGCAAACATCTACTTTCTTTCAGTGAATGATATAATTATAGTAATTGTTGCTTATTTCTCCACCATTAAATGTATCAAGCAAAAAACATTATGCATTTGCATAGGTAAGAGTAATCTTTCCTTTTGTTTTTTTTTATTAAATCCAAGATATTTGTTTTCATTACTGTGTCACTAGATGCTGAATAATACAGTAGCACATCAGAAGATTACCTAAGGAATAAAAAAAAATGGTGCCTTCAGAAATCATAGAGAAAATTTCATAAATTCCTCTTATTTTAAAAAATGGCCATCTGGAGGGCAGAGCCAAGATGGCGGAGAAGATACACGCGATTTTGTGAGCTCCCTTCTTCCCTCAATACCAATTAGTTAAATCAGCCTCAAAAATAATGCTGGACTGATAGAAACCACAAGGACTGGAAGCACGACTTACCAGCTGAAGAGAATTTGGAGTTTCAACAGAAAGGGTTGGTTCCCAGGGGAGGAAAAAAAAAAAGGCCAGCAAAGACAGGGTTAGGTGCTAGCACACTGCTCCAAATGGGCTGGGGAGAACTCTGGGATCAGAGAAGCCATTGAGATAGAAGAATCTGGCACAGTCTGATAGCTCTTCTTTGCTTATAAAACAGCAGTCCAGAAGAGAAATCAAACAACTTTAAAATATAGAGCCAGATCCTAGAACCACCCCAATCTGGAAGTGACCTAACAGATCTCGGCACAGCTGTGAAGCCTCCATCTACTTTCCGGGGCTTCACCTTGGGGTAGTTAAGAGCTTGAAAAGTGGGGACACAGCCCAAGGCAACATATAATTCACATAGAGCCTGGCTTGGCTGGAGCCTGTGGAACTCAGCCTTGGAAGTCCCAGAGAAGCAGAAGCTTTGAAATAGGGACTGTGGTTTCTAGGCAGACACTTCCAGTTTGAGCACAGGGGCTTTTCACATCAGCTGCTGATATCCACGCCCCATGGGACACATTGGCTGGGCTTTGTATTGCCTTCACTGTTCAGTCTTAAACCTCAGGGAAGTCTCTAGGACACACAGAGGGATCCTTCACTGGGCAACCCTCACATCACAGCCTCAGCCATACTAATCACCTCTGAGGCACTTCCAGGGAGGGGGAGGGGAACTTTCTCCCAGAGCTCTCTCTTAGCTCAGGCGCAGGAGCCGCTGCATCCATCTGGTTTAGGAGGAAGCTGTTAAAGAAATAAGTAAATAATTTCTTACCCCAAGAACTGACCCCAAAAGATTTTTTAACCATGAGTAAAAAGCTAAAAAGAACCATTGATTCCTTCTACACAGAGAAAGAGCGGGTTTCCAACCCCGAGGAAGTTAATAGCAGAGAGTCAGCAGATAACAGCCTAAAGGGGAACGATACCTGCCCCCCATCACATAACTCTCTCCTAGAAGAGACTATTAAAAATTAAGAGAGTTTGAAAAAAATGGGGAAAGGAAAGAGAAGTTATGATAGAGAATAACAATGTTCTGAAATTTGAGTTGGAAAAAATAAAGAATTCACAGGAGATTCAGGGAAACAAAATTTGTGAATTAGAAAAGGTTAAAGAAAATCACAGGAAAGTAGGATTTCTGAATTGGAAAAGATTTAAAAAGTCTCAAGAAAGTAGAATTTCTGAATTGGAAAAAGAAAATAATTCTCTTAAAAAATTAGGGAAATGGAAAAAATTCAAGAGAGCAAAATAATTCATTTAAAAACTTAATTGGGCATATAGAAAAAGAACTAAAAACTGTGAATGAAGAAAATAACTCCTTAAAAATCAGGAAGGAACAAATAGAAATGAATGATTCATTGAGAACCCAAGAATCAGGCAAAAAAAAAAAAAAAAAAAAAAAAAGAAAAGCTGGAGAATAATGTCAAATACTTACTAGGAAAATCTATAGACCTGGAAAATAGATCTAGGAGAGATAATCTGAGAATCACTGAACTTCCTGAAAACTATGACCAAAAAAAGAGCCTAGATTCTATTTTACAGGAAATCATCAAAGAAAATTGTTCAGAGATAATAGAAACAGAAGGGAAAATAGGCGTGGAAAGAATTTATCGAACACCTTCTGAAAATGACCCTAAAAAAAAAACTCCATAGAATATTGTGGCTAAACTGCAGAATTACCACACAAAGGAAAGAATATTGCAAGAAGCTAGAAAAAAGCAATTCAAATATCAAGGGGCCACAATAAGGGTCACTCAAGATCTATCTGCCTCCACATTAAAAAATCGAAGGGCCTAGAACCTGATATTCTGAAAGGCAAAAGATCAAGGATTGCAACCGAGATAAACTACCCAGCTAAGTTTAGCATCTTTTTCCATGGAATAAGATGGTCATTCAATGAAATAGAGGAATTCGATATGTTTCTAAGAAAAAAAACCAGACTTAAACAAAAAATTTGATCTACATCCACAAGACTGAAGAGAAACAGAAAAAGGTACATAGAACCCTTGAGAACTATATCTCTGTTGTGGGTATATAGAAAGTACACATGGATAATTTGATTTTACTGATATAAAAGAAAAAAAAGGAGGGGGTGTAGTAAAGGGAAAGGGGTAGTATCAGAAAAAGGGGAAGGAGTGATGAAAAGAGGGAAACTACATTCCAGGAAGAGATATAGAAAATACACCATATCTGAGGGAATTTAGAGAGGGGGAGAAACAATTTTGTGAATCTCACTCTCATCAGAAGAGGCTCAAAGAGTAAATAATTGACATATGTGTTTTTCAGAGAATTCTCTCTCACCTTATTAAAAGGGGGGAGAGGAAAAGGGAAAAGGAAAAGGAGAATAAGGGAAGAGATTTGGAAGGAGGGGGGAGGGATACTTAAAAAAGAGAGGGCTGTGCGTCACAAGTGGGGTCTATAAATTAAATATTGTGGAAGGGGTTCAGGGTGGTCAAGGGAAAAAGCATAATCTGGGGATAATATGATGGTAGGAAATACAGAATTAGTAATTTTAACTGTAAATGTGAATGGGATGAACTCTCCCATCAAACAGAGATGTATAGCAGACTGGATCAAAAGTCAGAACACTATAATATGTTGTTTACAGGAAACACACTAAAAGCAGGGAGATACATACAGAGTAAAGGTAAAAGGTTGGAGCAGAATCTATTATGCTTCAGGTAAAGCCAAAAAAGCATGTGTAGCCATACTTATCTCAGATCAATCAAAAGCAGAAGTCAATTTAATTAAAAGAGATAAGGAAGGAAAATATATCCTGCTAAAAGGTAGCATAAACAATGAAGCCATATCAATACTAACCATATATGCACCAAGTGGTATAGCATATACCTTTCTAAAGGAAAAGTTAAGAGAATCGCAAGAAGAAATAGACAGTAAAACTATAATAGTGGGAGATCTCAAACTTACACTCTCAGATTTAGACAAATCAAACCACAAAACAAATAAGAAAGAAATTAAAAAAGTAAATATAACATTAAAAAAACTAGGTATGGTAGACCTTTGAAGAAAACTGAATGGTGATAGAAAGGAATATACTTTCTTCTCAGCAGTTCATGGATCCTATACAAAAATTGACAATATATTAGGACATAAAGATCTCAAAATTAAATGTAGGAAGGCAGAAATAATAAATACCTTCTTCTCAGATCACAATGCAATAAAATCTACATTCAGTAAGAAGTTAGGGGTAAATAGACCAAAAAGTAATTGGAAACTGAATAATCTCATCTTAAAGAATGACTGGGTGAAACATCAAATTATAGAAACCATAATTTCACCCAAGATAATGACAATGATGAGACATCATACCAAAATCTGTGGGATGCAGATAAAGCGGTAATAAGGGGAAATTTTATATCTTTAGAGGCTTATTTGAACAAAATTAGAGAAAGAGAAGATTAATGAATTGGGCTTGTAATTTAAAAAGCAAGAAAAAGACCAAATTAAAAACCCCCAACCAAAAATCAAACTTGAAATACAAAAATTAAAAGGAGAAATCAATAATATTGAAAGTAAAAAAACTATTGAATTAATAAATAAAACCAAGAGTTGGTTTTATGAAAAAGCCTATAAAATAGATAAACCTTTGTTAAATCGGATCAGAAAAAGGAAAAAGGAAAATCAAATTGTTAGTCTTACAAATAAAAAGGGGGATCTTTCCACCAATGAAGAGGAAATTAGAGAAATAATAAGGAGTTACTTTGCCCAACTTTATGCCAATAAATTTGATAACCTAAGTGAAATGGATGACTTTCTCCAAAAATATAGGCTTCCTAGATTAACAGAGGAGGAGACAAATTGCTTAAATAGTCCCAATTCAGAAAAAGATATAGAACAAGCTATTAATCAACTCCCCAGGAAAAAATCCCCAGGACCACATGGATTTACATGTGAATTCTACCAAACACTTAAAGAACAATTAGCCCCAATGTTATATAAACTATTTGAAAAAATAGGGGATGAAGGAGTCCTACGCAAACTCCGTTTATGACACAGACATGGTACTGATACCTAAACCAGGTAAATCAAAAACGGAGAAAGAAAATTATAGACCAATTTCCTTAATGAATATTGATGCTAAAATCTTAAATAAGATATTAGCAAAAAGACTTCAGAAAATCATCTCCAGGATAATACACTATGATCAAGTAGGATTTATACCAGGAATGCAAGACTGGTTTAATATTAGGAAAACTATTAGTATAATTGACCATATTAATAATCAAATTAATAAAATCCATATGATCATCTCAATAGATGCAGAAAAAGCATTTGGTAAAATCCAACATCCAGTCCTACTAAAAACGCTTGAGAGCATAGGAATAAATGGACTATTCCTTAGACTAATCAGTAGCATAAATTTACAACCGTCAGTAAGCATAATATGCAATAGAAGTAAACTGGAACTTTTCCCTGTAAGATCAGGAGTGAAACAAGGTTGCCCACTATCACCATTACTATTCAATATAGTATTAGAAACACTAGCCTCGGCAATAAGAGCCAAGAAAGAGATTCAAGGAATTAGAGTAGGAAATGAGGAAATCAAACTATCACTCTTTGCAGATGACATGATGGTATACTTAGAGAACCCCAAAGACTCTGCTAAAAAGCTATTAGAAATAATTCCGAATTTTAGCAAAGTTGCAGAATACAAAATAAATCCACATAAATCCTCAGCATTTTTATATATCACCAACAAAATGCAACAGCAAGAGGTACAAAGAGAAATCCCATTCCAAACAAATGTTGAGAGTATAAAATATTTGGGAATCCATCTACCAAAGAATAGTCAGGAATTATATGAGAAAAATTACAAAACACTTGCCACAAAAATAAAGTCAGATTTAAATAATTGGAAAGACATTCAGTGCTCTTGGATAGGCCGAGCAAATATAATCAAGATGACAATACTCGCCAAACTAATCTATTTATTTAGTACTACCAATCAGACTCCCAAGAAACTATTTTAATGACCTAGAAAAATAATAACAAAATTCATATGGAAGAATAAAAGGTTGAGGATTGCAAGGGAACTAATGAAAAAAAAAAAAGTTAGATGAAGGTGGTCTAGATGTACCTGATCTAAAGCTATATTATATAGCAGCAGTCACCAAAACCATTTAGTATTGGCTAAGAAATAGACCAGTCTATCAGTGGAACAGATTAGATACAAAGGAGAAAAAAGGGTACATCTATATCAATCTGGTCTTTGACAAACCCAAAGATACCAACATTAGGGATAAAAATTCATTATTTAGAAAAAACTGTTGGGAAAACTGGAAATTAGTATGGCAGAAATTAGATATGGATCCACACTTACCATATACCAAGATAATATCAAAATGGGTCCATGATTTAGGCATAAAGAATGAGATCATTAATAGATTAGAGGAACAGAGAATAGTCTACCTCTCAGACCTGTGGATGAGGAAAGAATTTTTGACCAGAGGAGAACTAGAGATCATTATTGATCACAAAATAGAAGATTTTGATTACATCAAACTAAAAAGTTTCTGTACAAACAATACTAATGCAAATAAGATTAGAAGGGAAATAACAAATTGGGAAAATATTTTTAAAGTTAAAGGTTCTGATAAAGGTCTCATTTCCAAAATATATAGAGAACTGACCCTAATTTATAAGAAATCAAACCATGATCCAACTGATAAATGGTCAAAGGATATGAACAGACAATTCTCAGATGATGAAATTGAAACTATATCCACTCATATGAAAGTGTTCCAAATCACTACTGATCAAATTAAATTAAATGCAAATTAAGACAACTCTGAGATACCAGTACACACCTGTCAAATTGGCTAAGATGACAGGAACAAATAATGATGAATGTTGGAGGGGATGTGGGAAAACTGTGACACTAATACATTTTTGGTGGTGTTGTGAAAGAATCCAGCCCTTCTGGAGAGCAATTTGGAACTATGCCCAAAAAGGTATCAAACTGTGCATACCATTTGATCCAGCATTGCTGCTATTGGGCTTATATCCCAAAGAAATACGGAGGAGGGGGAAGGGACTTGTATGTGCCAAAATGTTTGTGGCTGCTCTTTTTGTAGTGGCTAGCAACTGGAAGATGAATGGATGTCCATCAATTGGAGAATGGTTGGGTAAATTATGGTATATGAAGGTTATGGAATATTATTGCTCTGTAAAAAATGACCACAGGAGGAATACAGAGAGGCTTGGAGAGACTTACAACAACTGATGCTGAGTGAAATGAATAGAACCAGAAGATTGTTCTACACTTCAATGTTGTATGAAGATGTATTCTGATGGAAGTGGATATCTTCAACATAAAGAAGATCCAAATCACTTCTAGTTGATCAATGATGGACAGAGACAGCTACACCCAGAGAAGGAACACTGGGAAGTGAATGTAAATTGTTAGCACTACTGTCTATCTATCCAGGTTACTTATACCTTCGGAATCTAATACTTAATGTGCAACAAGAAAATGGTATTTATACACATATATTGTGTCTAGGTTATATTGTAACACATGTAAAATATATGGGATTGCCTGTCATCAAGGGGAGGGAGTAAAGGGAGGGAGGGGATAATTTGGAAAAATAAATACAAAGGATAACATTATAAAAAAATTACTCATGCATATATACTATCAAAAATTATAAATAAATTATTTTTTTAAATGGCCATCTGAAGCACTGAGATTTTGAGTCACTTGAGATTTTAAATGACAAACACTGCTCACACTAGAATTTGAACTAGTTCTTCTGTAGTGATATGCTTTTATTGAAGACATCACACTTATACTTTTTATCCACATTTTAATTAGTTCCTCCCATTTTGTAAATCCTTTCCTGTCATTGGCATTGAATGATCTCTGTCTATCAATTCCTTTCTATATATTTTCTCATTATGTTTGCCCATCCATTCATCACCATAAACCTCTTTTTCATTGATTACTTTGCATCACTAATTGACCTAAAAGCTAAATTGCCCATTTCTAGTTCTCTATTTGTTTTTAGTTTGTTTGTTTGTTTGTTTGTTTCTCTTGGCAAGGCTGTCCTGTATTAAATTTTGAGGTGAGGGAAATGTGTCCCCACTTTCTGTTCAACATCCTTAAATGTCATAGACACACTTTCTTATTGTTATATACACTAGGCCTTCAAACCTTATATTCTACAGAAGTTTAATTTCACTATATCACTAAGATTTTCTTAAGCAACATCTCATTTTCTTAATTTCTCCATTCACTTCTCAAGTCTCCCATAAAAAAATCTATTTTCCTTGAATTTTTTTCTTCTAATTCTTATGACTTCTGACATAATAATTAACTATGGACAAAATAATGGTATGCAATGTGTTACACTTTATTTACAATGGAATTTGCCACATAACAATGATCTACAAAATATCTTATCACAAATAATTGCTTTTTAATGATGGTATTTCAGACCATATGATCGTGACATGGTTTCAGAATTGTATTTGGAAAACTTCACAGGGCATTTCACAATACATGGACATACCTACATACATATTTTTTAAGAACAATTTTCTCCTTCTGAAGTTATTTGGTTCAAATTATGGAATAATTCAATCTCTAAAGGATGTCAGGTAAGCAAGAGGGCAATAGAGAGATAATGATGACTTCACTTATTTGACAGCTTATTACCAATAGATATAAAGTAGTATAACAATTATGATTCAGAATGTGTTTGATAGGGGTAAAGGGCTATGGTGTGGTAAGAGAATGTAGCATTGGTCATCAGGAAAATTGAAATAGTTCAGAGGATGGTCTCTAATACACTGGGGAGACATTTTATGAAAAATTTAAAGAAACATGAAAATTCAAAAATCAAACCACAAAAGTGCTACTTTTCAAAGCTAGAAAAATCAATATTAATTTGAAGGAACAGAATGTCTACAATACCTAGGGAAGTAATGAGGAATATTTGGAATGAATGGAATACTGATTTACTATATTTCAAACTATATATTGCTTTTATAAAACATTAATCTTAAAAATTATTTGTAATTTATTAAGACATATTTAAATTGATTAGGTCAGTTAATAAAGAGAGGCAACCAAAAATAGTAACAGTGTTTGGGTCTAATTTGAGAATAAGTGCAAGATAAATATGGGATCAGAATATAAAATGTCATAACAAAAAAAAAAAAAAAAAGAGAGAGAAGACACAAGAAGGATGCTCTCTATACTTATTTAGGGAGGAGAGTTTGTAACAAATGGAAATGGAGACAATTATTATAAGCATAATAAACACTTTTGCCTTCATAAAATTTAAAATTAGAATCAAGAATAAAAATATCATTGAGAAATGGGAAACTTTCACTGTTAAAATATATCTAAGGCATGGGAAGTTGCTGTAAATTTATAGGACTGAGAGTCATTCTAAAGGATTAAATGATATAAGAGTTTTGGGGAGAAGTTAAGCAAAAGAGTTAGCAGGAATAGGAGTTAAGAAATATACACAAACACAATAGCAATGATCAGGAGTACAATCTATGAGAAAAAATGTACGGATAGTAATCATTAATCTGAGACAAAAGCAAACTTTAAAAAGATTTAGGCAAGAGAGAAATCTACATTATGTTAGTCATATTAATATTTTAAATATATATGCACATGAAGTCTGTAGATATATGTTGGTGTGTGTATATATATGTATATGTATGGACAGTTAGGAAAACAATGTCTTCCATTATTATACATGCTTTCTTGAAATGAAATATATTATATTGTTTTACATTTTGAATCCTCCCTGATAGTCTGGGCTCAAGCAAAATTTTCTTTTTCTTTTTCTTTCTTTTGTTTTCTATTTTTTTCTTATTTTGCATTTCTTTTAAATAAATAAATTGAAAAGTTTTTAAAAGGTTTGACAACTATCAATAATTGCCATGAAAGTGTGCTATAAATGATTAGTAAGAGAAATGACAATGCAAACTTCCATAAGCTTACTTACCACACCTTCCAAATGAAAAGCAACAACAAAAAATGAAAACAGTATTTTTGGAGCACCTATGGAGAGATGGATGAACTAATCTCCCATTTCTCTTGTGATGATTAAATGAGATAATTTTTTAAAAACCTTAGCATGCTAATTGTCAGGGAGTAAGCACCATTTAAATATTTGGTGTTGTTATTGTTCTCTAGTATTAGATACTGAATTAATTTGAACAATTTGGAAAATTTATAATAAAGGGAAGAAAAATATTAATCTTTTCATACTCTATTACCTAATGATTGAAGGTAGATAACAGAAGGAAAGATTGCAAAAATACTAACATATTTCTAGAAATAATAGCAGATGACTTGAAATAAAGGGGTTTTTTTTTGAATGAAGAATTTATTGTATTATAATAAATGATTAATATGATGAATTGGGGAGAAAATGGAAAGATTATTATAATATTACTATTAATATAATTGTATTACTCTTAATATTACTATAATTTGATGAAGAATGAAATTAATATTGAAATTGAAAAACAATAGGCACAATCACTACAACAACCTATATAAAATGAATATTAAAGGAACTAAATTGAGTAATTGAAAAACCAATGATTCTAAAATTAAATACAGGTGAAAGATGAAGGAATAAATGGCAGTAAATATGTTGCATGCATTGTCAGATGGACTCACTTTCTTGATATTTTTAAAATAAATAAATGATATTTTAAAAATAAATTATGGCAGTACATTAATGGTCACTATGAATTGGAAATGTAAGGGATGCCTATTAATTGGAGAATAGCTGAGCAAGTGATGAAATGTCTGTGATGCCTATGATGAAATACTATTAAAAAATGACAAGTAGGATACATTGAGAAAAACTTGGAAAGACTAATATAAACTGATACCTAGTGAAATAAGCAGAATCAGAACAGTATACATATTAGCAATTTTATATGGTGATCAACAGTGAATGATTTGGTGATTCTTAGCAATGCAATGATCCACAATTCTAGGGAATTTGTGATGAAAAGTGTTATATATCTCCAGAGAAAGAACTGATTAAGTCTTGAGGCAGATTTGAAGCATACTATTTTATTAGTTTTCTTTGTTTTTTTCCTGTTTATTACATTTTGGTTTGTTTTTTTTGGACTCTTCTTTTACAACAAAACTAATATGGAAATGTTTTGTATGATTGCACATATATAGCCTTTAGCAAATTGCTTGTCTTCTCAATAAGAGTAGTAAAGATGAAGGGAAAGAATGTGGAAATCAACAGGTTTTAAGGCATTAAAACTGTTTTTAACATGCAGTTGGAGAAAATAAAATATTAAATAAGTATATTAAAAAGAAAAATGTATTTATAAACTGAATGCTTTGAAAGTATTATTAGATACATGAAAAGCTCAATATTTTACAGGGTATGGAGATATACAATAGATGGATCAGATTATTGCTCTGATTGTCATTAAAATAACCCCAAATACTTGGCCTACTAAGTTACTACCATTTACTTTTAGAACTCTATATACAGTTTATGTATCATTTACCATAAGTGGCTATTTTCTTGTACATTAAAGCTGGGTATATATATATAATTCATTCCTGAGTATTAGAGGAGACATAGAGAAATTGTTTCTTGAAAACTGAGCAGCCACTTGAAAATTCACTTACATTCTAAAAGATGGTTAATTAAAATTTTGAGAAATTTGGGGGGAGACTCCTTACATTCTGTAGGAAAAATATTTGTAGGTTATATTGTGCAGATCCTAACAACTTATTCTGCAAGCAGACATAAGGTAGTAATTAAAACAACCACTGCAGGTAAGTAGTCTGGGAAAATGGCAGACTAAGTCAAAAAAACCCAAGCTCTTTAGATTTTCCCCATAAACAAGAAAAAATTGTACCTCAGGGTGAATGTAGAGTGGTTAAAAACAAATTTAGCTCAGAATAGTGATTCTCCTGGAACAATCTTAAGGCAGAACAGTGGTTCTCCTGGTACAATCTAGGAAGATTCAGAGAGAGATACCAGGACAGAGGTTTGGCCAGTGTGAAATATAAGCACCTGCAGGCTAGTTCTGTTGAAACAGAAAGCTCACCCCACACTGGCCCCTAGTACTAAAGAAGATTATACTAACAAGCTCTTATTCACAAAATTGATCTAGCAAAGGAAAAAATAATTCAAATATCAAAAAATTACTACAAAAAGAGGGAAGACCAGGGTTCATCTTCAGAGGATAATTAAGTTAAAACACCCTCTCCTAACCTGTTAAAATACTGGTAAGTGGCTACCTTCCCCATAATAATTCACAAAAGAACTCAAAAAACCTTTCAAAAACCAATGAGAAAGATTGCGGAGGAGAAGGAGAAGGAGGTAGAAGAGCAGGAGAAGGATAAAAAGAAGAAGAAAAAGGAGAAGGAGAAAAAACAGGAGGAAGACAAAGAAGAGGAAAAAGTGTAGGAGAAGGAAGAGAATTAGGAGAAGAAAGAGGAGGAAGAGGAGGAGGAGGAGGAAGAAAGGGGGGAAGAAAGAAAGAAAAAAAAAGAAAAACCCAAGAAAAACATTATAAAAATCAAGTCAACCAACTAGAAAAAGAGATCTAGATTCTTAAAAAAACAAACGACAACAAGAAAAGCTAGAATTGAGAAAGGAGAAGTCAGTGAAGTTATAAAAGATCATGAAATAATAAAATGAAATAAAATAATAAAAATAGAAGAGAATGAAGCATCTTATAAAAATCCCAATAGATTTGAAGAAGAGATCAAGAAGGGAAAAAATAAGAATAATGGGATTAATTTAAAGCTATAATCAAGAAAAGAATATTGATATGATAAAACACTAAATAATTAAAGAAAGTTGTCCTGAAATGTTAATATAAGAGGGGAGAGTAAAAATAAGAAAATCCACTGATAAGCACTTCAAAGAAATCCTATTAGGAAAACCTTCAGGAACATCATTGCCAAATTCCAAATAAAGAAGAAAATTTTACAAGTAACAAGACAAAACAATTCAAATACAGCAGAGTCACAATTAGAATCACATAAAACCTAATAGTGGTTATATTAGAAGACCACAGGCCTTGGAATACTATATATCAAAGAGCAATAGAACTAGGATTATGGCCAAAAATGTCATATCCATCAAGTTAAGCATAATCCTGAAGAACAACAAAAAAAGTGAATATTCAATGAATTGTTAACTTTCATAATTTTGTTGCAAAAAGAATTGAACTTAATATAAAATTTGACATATGGGATCTAAGAGAAATATAAGGTAAATGTCAAAGACTAATTTCAATAGTTTGAGTAAGGACAGATTGTTTTATATGTGGAAATGTAAACCAAATATGTAAGATTTTCATTAGTAATTGGGGTAGGTAAAAAAAAAAAAAAAGACTGTGGAAGATCTGAGTAGGGGGCGATTCTATTAAAGCAAAACCATGTAGGAAAAAGTAAAAAGCATACTTATGTTAAATGAATGAGGCGGAAGAGAAAGAACTCACACAAAGAGGAGTTAGTTGGGTAAGAGGGCTGATAGTTCTACAAAGATACTCATATTGGGAATTGGTTAAAAAGGAAACAATACATGTCTATTTAGAAGAGCATGAACGTCTTCTAAATTTATTTTTAAAATAAGGAAAGGTATAGTATAAGGTTGATATGTAGATTAAAAGAAATGAGATAAGGTGTGAAGATTAAAATAGATAGGGAAAATGTGGAAAGAGATGATAAGGGAGGGATCCTTAGAAGGAAGAAGTTAGTTTATAGGAAGATAGCAGGCAGAAATAAAGCAGAGGAGCCAGTAAGGATAGGAAATAAAAGATACATGCAAACATAATAAGAATGATCAAGAATAGAATTTATAAGAGAAAAAAGGGTGATCTAATAATCACTGATCTCAGACAAAATTAAAACCAAAACAGATTTATTCAAAAACAAAAACAGAGAAATGACTTTCTATGCCAGTCATATTAATCAATATTATTTTAAACTAGTTAAAATAACTAGATATAAGTTTGGAAAATTGCTGTGTAGTATGAAATGACAAGTACAGCTTTACTTGGATGTATTTCACTATATACATATATATATATATATATATATATATTTTTTTTTTTTCTTAAGAACACTATGAGATAGGGTTGTCATTATTACCACTCCCATTTTACAAGTGAGAAAATTGAGGCACAAAATGCTAAATTCACTTGTGCATTCCATGTAACTACTAATTATCAGAGTTGAAATTCAAGCTGAGGTATCTTGACTCAAATTTTAGAGTTATTTCCTTGATATCCAACTGGATCTTCTTAGGTAGTTCAGAATGAATAGCAATTATAATAGATCAGAAAAGACAATTGTTTGTTTGTTTGTTTTTCTAAACATTGTTCTGAGAAACATTCTGAACATTTCTAAGACTAATTCTTATCTCCTTTGAAAGACTGAAAATAGACAGGATTAAGGGTATTAGATTTAATCTGCAAAGAACTAGAAATATCTAAGAGGCCATGAAATTTCATTTTATCCCAGAATCCTCCCAGGTTAACAAGTCTCCTTTAAAAATAAAGTGTTTGAACATATCCAGGAACAAATGTTGCATGGCATTTATTTAGAAACAGCTTTTCAGTAGAGTACATTTTAACTTTAATACAGCATTTAATTAAACTTTATTTCCCTAAAGTGACTTTAGTTGGCTTCATTTCTCTGACATTACCAATTGAATTTGATTTCTCAGTGATTTAGAGATTATCAAGACTAATGTACACTCATACACTTGACTGTTTAGCTATTCTTTGGATGCAAGACAATTAACTATACCTTTTTTGCTCAAATATGTGCTCCCCTCCGCACATGGTTTATTTCTTCAGCTGAAAATTGTTCATTCTATTTGATAATTTATCAATTGGAGAATTGCTTGTATTCTTATACATTTGAGGCAACCTGGGTTAAGTGACTTCCCCTTGGTCATACGATAGTCAATGTCTGAAGCTAACCTTGGGCTCAGGAAGATAAGTCTTCCTGACAGACCAGGCACCCTTATACACTTTGCTACCTAGCTGCCCAGAACTATCCTATATGGATTTGATTAAAAGTTGGTGTTTATGTTTAATATTTTTCTTTCTTTTCAAATTTCAGATTAGTAGTTTAAGTAAGTTTGGTTGGAGAAAAAAAAAAGAATAGACACAACTAATATCTTTTTTGAGAATTATGAGATTCATTGGAGCAAGGGGGAGAGACAGAACTGAAACCCAAGGAATGAAAGAGGAAGGTATGGGAAGTATTTTTGATAAATTGTCTTTTGCACTGCCACTGGCAAGTAGTTGTTCATACCTTTAATTTAACTTTTAGGGCATTTTGGCTAAACAACTTTAGAGAAATTTCTTCTGTAGGAATAATTGCTCTGCTCTAGTAAAAAAGAAAAAAAAATAAACAATCCAAGTCATGGAAAGGATTTATTTAAAGAAAATATTTTTTCTTTATTTTCTTCTAAAGGAGTATAAAAATATACCATGTGTGGAAGGGAGCACTCTGAGTCACTATTATTAGATTGGATATGAGGTAATATCTCAGAGTTGTTTTTTTTTTGTTTTTGTTTTTTTTTTTTTTATTTCATACCCCTCATCTTGGCTAAGATGCCAGGAAAAGATAATGATAAATGCTAGAGGGGATGTAGGAAAACTGAGACATTAATGCGTTGTTGGAAAGCAATCTAGAACCATTCCCAAAAGGCTATAAAACTGTGTATACTCTTTGAACAAAAAGAGGCACCACTGAGTCTGTATCTCAAGGAAATCATATAAAAGGGGAAAAGATCCACATGTGCAAAATGTTTGTAGCAGCTCTTTTGTAGTAACAAAGAATTGGGAAATGAGTAGATGCCCATCGTTTGGGTAGTGTTTGAACTAGTGGCATATGAAGGTAATGGAATATTATTGTTCTGTAAAAAAATTATGAACAAGCTAGTTTAGAAATACTAGGAAAGATTTACATGAATTAATGTTAAGACAAACAAACAGAACCAGGAATACATTATACATAGTAACTGCAAAATTATGTGATGATCAACTATGAAAGATTTGGTTCTTCTCAGTGGTTCAATGATCCAAGGCAATCCCAATAAACTTTGGATAGAAAACACCATCTGCATCCAGAAAAAATAACTCTGGATATTAAATGTAAATCAACACATGCTATGTTCACTTCTTTTTTCTGTTTTTTTTTCTTCTCATGTTTTTTTCCCTTTTATAATAATGTTTCTGTTCCAACATTATTCATAACTAAATGTGTATTTTTAAAAGTTAATATACAAGTATAACCAGAAAAAAACATGGAATAATAAAAAATAAGCTGGAGTAAGAAATAGCAAGCCTCTCCAGTATGTTTGCCAAATTAACCCCAAATGAGGACACTAGGAGTTGGACATGACTGAAACAACTGAAAAACAACAACTTGCATACTCCCATGCTATAAAGAGAACTAGATTTAAAATCAGAAGATCTAGGTTCAATTTACAATTTCAATGCTATTGTAACATTGGGCAAATGATAGAATCTCTCTTCCTCAGTTTCCTGATCAATACAATGAGAAAATTGGGCTAAAATTTCTGTTTCTTCCCTTTATGAATTTAATGTATCTGTTCTTCATGTTAACATTTTCTATGAAAAAACAAGAAATCTTTATTATCCATGGATAATTAGTATTAGAAAAAGTTCACTTTATATAAACATATTAAAATGGACACCACCAAAAAGATGGGGGGAAAGCTATCTTAAATATTATACAAAATTAAGTATGTTTATTTTATGTTCAAGAAAATATACATTTTAATTTAAACCATTTTAATTTAAAACTAAACTTAAGAATAGAAATCATGTTTTGGAGGAATAATTTTTTGAACAAAATTATGTACTAGCATGATATAATTTCAGTTACTTCTCATTTGGCTTACATAGCGCAGTTATAAATAGTTTCCTCATGGCAAAAATATTTGATAAATTAATGAATTTTCCCAAGGCCTCTATTCATCCTTTGAAATTCAAATCAGTCTCTTCTGAGACATGAATTGGAATAGGTTTAAATCTAAATAGAGGAAAAAACATGGATATAAATATCTTAGATGCACACAAGATATAGAGCTATAAGGTTATTTGAGAAGAGAAGATTCTAGCAATTGTGAGAGATTGGTGTGGAGATGTCAGAGAAGACTTCTGAAGAAAGTGACATTTAGGGGGCTGGAGCCAAGTTGGCAGAGAAGGCACAAGCAACTTTCTAAGCTCCTCTCATACCCTTATTACCAATTGTTAAAATTAACCTAAAAATAGCACTTGACTGGTAAAATTCATGAAGATTGGAAGTACACAACTTACCAGCCAAAAATAATCTGGAAGATCGCCAGAAAAAGTTTGTCCTGAGTAGCAGGAACAGACCACAGCAGGCAGGAATAGATAGAACTGGGAGCAGGGGCAGCCTCTGTGGTTAAAAGGTTTCCATAGAGCTCTCTGCTATAGCCTGACTGCTTTATTTTGGTTGCAGAGTAGTGGACCAGAAGAGAAATTAGAGCCTGGGGTAATGGGTACACTGAGGGATGCCAGAGCCTGAGAGGATCTGATTGAGCCCACCCAGGACCAGAACTAACTCAGCACAGACCACTGCACTTCATGGCATTCTGCAGCAGTGGCTTTCAAATCTGCAAAATGGGGGCACAGCCCTGGGCAGCCTCTTATGTGCACAGTGAGGGGCTCAGCCTGGGGCAGTGGAATTTCCCCAGCTAGACACTCCCCAGGCAGAGACACTTCCAGTGCTGTGAGGGATAGGGCAACTGCTAATACTCAAAGCTAGGTTTTGTGTGGGGAATGAGAGGCAGGGATAATTTTACTGCTCTGCCTCTAGCCCCAAGGCAGTTGCTGATCCTCAATGATATCAGAACTGCTCACAGGGCACTTCTGCAGCTCAGCCCTCACTACCCAGGGCTACTCCAGAGTCACTTCTGGAGTGGAGCTTTTCCCGGAGCATGCCCACTACTCCACACTTTGCAGCCCATAGACAGGACAACTACTGTTTATGTACCTATCTCAGCTCTGCAGAGGAATCTGGTAACCTCCTTGCCCTAAAGGCAGGCCCTAAAGGCTTTAAAAATATGAGTAAAAAAATCAAAAGGACAATCGATAGCTCCTCCAAAGAAAGAGAGCAGATTTTCAACTCCAAGGAGACAAATAGCAGAAAGTCTCCAGACAATATCCCAAAGGGAGATATAACCTGGTCCCCAAAACAAAAGTTTCTCCTAGAAGAAACTAAAAAAATCTTAAAAGAAAACTAGAAGAAAAATGGGGAAAGGAAAAAGAAGCTATGCAAGAGAGTAACAACTTCCTGAAATGTGAATTAGAAAAGGTAAAGAACTTCCAAGAAATTCAGGGAAACAGAATTTGTGAATTGGAAAAGGTAAAGAACTCCCAGGAAAGCAAGATTTGTGAATTGGAAAAGATAAAGAACTCCCAAGAAAGTAGGATTTGTGAATTGGGGAAAAAAAATAATGAAATGGAAGAAAATTCCATAGAGCAAAATTGGACATAAACAAAAAGAAGTAAAAAAAAAAAGAAAAAAAAAGCTGAAGAAAATAACTCATTGAAAATCAAAACTGAAGAAACAGAAATGAATGACTCATTGAGACATCAAGAATCAGTCAAGCAAAACCAAAAAAAAAAAAAAAAAAATTAAAAACTAGAAAAAAGTGTTAAATATCTATTTGGAAAAACAACGGACCTTGAAAATAGATCTGAGAGAGAATTTGAGAATCATTGGACTTTCTGAAAATTATGATGAAAAAAAAAAAGAGCCTAGATCCTATTTTACAGAAAATCATCAAAGAGAACTGTCCAGATGTAATAGAATCAGAAGGTAAAACAGGCATTGAAAGAATTCATCAAATACCTTATGAAAAAGACCCTAAAATAAAAATTCCAAGGAATCTTGTGACAAAATTTCAGAACTATCAAACAAAAGAAAAGATATTATAAACAGCCAGAAAAAAAATTCAAATCCTGGGATGCCACAATAAGGATCACACAAACTTGGCTCCCTCCACATAAAAGGATCAAAAGGCATGGAATTTGATATTCCAAAAGGCAAAATAACTTGGAACGCAGTCAAGAATAAATTACCCAGCTAACCTGAGCATTTTCTTCCATGGAAAAAGATGGACATTTAATGAAAAAGATAAACTCCATTTGTTTCTAAGGAAAAAAAAAACTTTTTGATCTCCAACCACAGGACTTAAGAGAAGCAGAAAAAGGTAAAAAGAACTCTTGAGAACTGTATTTCTGTTGTGGATATACATAAAGCATATATATATATATATATATATATATATATATATATATATATATATATATATATATATATATAATTTGATTTTATTGATATAACATTAAAAAAGGGAAGTAGATATAGAAAGGGGATAGTGTCAGAAAAAGGGAAAAGGGAGGATAAAAAGAGAGAAATTGCATCCCATGAAGAGGCAAAGGAAACCTATCATATTTGAGGGAATTTAGAGAGGGAGAGGAACATTGTGTGAATCTTACTCTTATTAGAGTTGGCTCAAAGAGAAAATAATTAACATATTTGTTTTACAGAAAAACTTCGCTCACCCCATTAAAAAGTGGGAGAGAAAAAGGGAAGAGGAAAAGAGTAATAAGGAAAGGGGACAAGAAAGGGAAAGAGATTCAATGGGAGGAGGGAAGGATCCTAAAGAGGAAGAGCTGTGTGATACAAGTGGTGCTCATAAGTTTAATACTGGGAAAAGAGTAAGGGGGGCAAAAAAAAGCATAATCTAGGGATAATAAAATAACAAGAAATACTGAATTAGTCATTTTAAACTGTAAATGTGAATGGGATGAACTCTCCCATAAAGCAGAGGCAGATTGCAAACTGGATCAAAAGTTGGAACCCTACAATATTTGTTTACAGGAAACACATTTAAAGCAGGGATATACATATAAAGTAAAGGTAAATGGCTGGAGCAGAATCTATTATGCTTCAAGTGAAGTAAAAAAAAAAAGAAAGAAAAGAAAAAGAAAAAGCAGGGGTAGCCATCCTTATCTCATATCAAGCAAAAGCAAAAATCAATCTAATTGAAAGAGATAAGGAAAGAAACTATATCTTGCTAAAGGGTAACATAGACAATGAAGCAATATCAATACTAAACATATATGCACCAAAGGAGAAGTTAAGAGAGTTGCAAGAAAAAATAGACAACAAAACTATAACGGTGGGAGAACTCAAACTTGCACTCTCAGAATTAGATAAATCATAACACACACACAAAAAAGAAAGAAATTAAAGAGGTAAATATAATATTAGAAAAAATAGGTATGATAGATCTTTGGAGAAAACTGATGGTGACAGAAAGAAGTATTCTTTTTCCTCAGCAGTTCATGGAACCTATATAAAAACTGACCATATATTAGGACATAAAGATCTCAAAATTAAATGCAGGAAGGCAGAAATACAAAATGTTTTCTTTTCAGAACACGATGCAATAAAAACTACATTCAACAAAAAGTTAGGGGTAAACAGACCAAAAAGTAATTGGAAACTAAATAATCTCATCCTAAAGAATGATTGGGTATAACAGCAAATTATACATGCAATTAATAATTTCACTCAAGATAATGACAACAATAAGACATCATACCAAAATTTGTGGGATGCAGCTAAAGCAGTAGTAAGGGAAAATTTTATATCTTTAGAGGTTTGCTTGAATAAAATAGAGAAAGAAAAGATCAATGAATTGGGCTTGCAACTTAAAAATCTAGGAAAATACCAAATTAAACCTCTCCAATGAAATATTAAATTTTAAATTCTAAAATTAAAAGGAAAATTTGATAATATTCAAATAAAAAAAAGCTCAAACTAAAAGACCCCAGCTTTTGGGATAAGAACTCACTGTTTGACAAAAATTGCTGGGAAAATTGGAAATTAGTATGACAGAAACTAGGCATTAACCCACATTCGACATGTACACAAAGATAAGGTCAAAATGGCTTCATAACCTAGGCATAAAGAATGAGATTATAAATAAATTAGAAGAACATAGGATATTTCACCTCTCAAACCTGTGGAAGAGAAAGGAGTTTATGACCAAAGACGAAATAGAGATCATTATTGATCACAAAATAGAAAATTTTGATTATATCAACTTGAAAAGTTTTTGTACAAACAAAACTAATGTAGACAAGATTAGAAGGGAAGCAATAAACTGGGAAAACATTTTTATAGTCAAAGGCTCTGATAAAGGCCTCATTTCCAAAATATCTAGAGAATTGACTCTAATTTATAAGAAATCAAGCCATTCTTCAATGAATAAATGGTCAAAGGCTGTGAACAGACATTTCTCAAATGGAGAAATTGAAATTATTTCTAGCATTATGAAAAGATGCTCCAAGTCATTATTAATCAGAGAAATGCAAATTAAGACAATTCTGAGATACCACTAGATACCTGTCAGATTGGCTAGAATGACAAGGAAAGATAATGCGCAATGTTGGAGAGGATGTAGGAAAACTGGGACACTGATACATTATTGGTGGAATTGTGAATACATCCAGTCACTCTGGAGAATGTTTTGGAACAATGCTCAAAAAGTTATCAAAGTGTGCATACCCTTTTATTCAGCAGGGTTACTACTGGGCTTATATCCCAAAAAAATTTTAAAGAAGGGCAAGGGACCTTTTTGTGCAAGAATGTTTGTGGCAGCTCTCTTTGTAGTGGCCAGAAACTGGAAACTTAGTGGATGCCCATCAATTGGAGAATGGTTGAATAAATTGTGGAATATTAATATTATGGAATATTATTTTTCTGTAAGAAATAACCAGCAGGATGATTTCAGAAAGGCCTGGTGAGACTTACATGAAACTGATGCTGAGTGCAAATGAGCAGGACCAGGAGAGCATTATGTACTTCAACACAATACAATATGATGAACTTCTTCTTGTACAGCAAAATAACTGTTTGAACATATATACATATATTGTATTTTACTTATACTTTAATATATTTAACATTCATTAGTCAACCTGCCATGTGGGGAAAGGAGTGGGGGGAAGAAGGGGAAAAGTTGGAACAAAAGATTTTGCAATTGTCAATGCTGAAAAATTACCCATGCATATATCATGTAAATATAAACCTATAAAAAAAGAAGTAATACAACAACAAAAAAGTGGCATTTAGCTGAAGTTTGAAAGAAGACAGAGAAACTAAGAAGAACAGGAAAGGACAGATCATTCCAGGATAATGAGATAGAAAAAAAAAAAAAAAAAACTAACTGGGATATACAATGAGGGAATGAAAATAAGTCTTAATTTACTTAGGACAAATGTACAGTTTTCATAGTCAGATCTCAAAGGAATTCAATTAATTCATCAAGCTTCTGATGACTGCAGAATATGTCATAAATACCAGGAGGTTTGGAATTCACAACAGATTTTCCTTGCACCCGCATTGTAATAAAACTGCATACTACTAAAACTAATAGACAAATGTTATCATCTTATTCTTCAGTCATGTCCTAGCTCTTGTGACTATTTGAGAATGACTTTTCATTTACTTTTTTATATACTTTTTTAAAATTAATTTTATAATTATAACTTTTTTTGACAGTACATAGGCATGGGTAATTTTTTTTACAACATTATCCCTTGTACTCACTTCTGTTCTGAATTTTCCCCTCCTTCCCTCCATCCCCTCTCCTACATGGCAGGCGTTCCCATAAATGTTAAATATGTTATAGTATATCCTAGATACAATATATGTGTGCAGAACCGACTTTTTTGTTGCACAGGAAGAATTGTATTCAGAAGGCAAAAAAAACCTAGGAAGAAAAACAAAAATGCAAACAGTTTACACTCATTTCCCAATGTTCCTTTTCTGGATATAGCTAATTCTGTCCATTATTGATTAATTGGAACTGAATTAGATCTTCTCTTTGTGGAAGATGGCCATTTCCATCAGAATACATCCTCATATAGTATTGTTGTTGAAGTGTATAATGATCTCCTGGTTCTGCTCATTTCACTCACATTCATCAGTTCATGTAAGTCTCTCCAAGCCTCTCTGTATTCATCCTGCTGGTCATTTCTTACAGAACAATAATATTCCATAACATTCATATACCACAATTTATCCAATCACTCTCCAATTGATGGACATCCATTCATGTTCCAGTTTCTAGCCACTACAAAAAGGGCTGCCACAAATATTTTTGCATATGCAGGTCCCTTTCCCTTCTTTAGTATTTCTTTGGGATATAAGCCCAGTAGTAGTACTGATGGATCAGAGGGTATGCACAGTTTGATAACTTTTGGGACATAATTCCTGATTGCTCTCCAGAATGATTGGCTTCTTTCAGAACTCCACCAACAATGTTTCAGTGTCCCAGTTTTCCCACAGCCCCTCCAACATTCATCATTATTTTTTTCCTGTCATCTTAGGCAATCTGATAGGTGTGTAGTTGTATCTCAGAGTTGTCTTAATTTGTATTTCTCTGATCAATAGTGATTTGGAACCGTCTTTCATATGAGTGGAAATAGTTTCAATTTCATCATCTGAAAATTGTGTGTTCATATCCTTTGACCATTTATCAATTGGAGAATGGCTTGATTTCTTATAAATTAGAGTCAGTTCTTTATATATTTTGGAAATGAGGCCTTTATCAGAACCTTTAACTGTAAAAATATTTTGGAAATGAGACCTTTATCAGAACCTTTGAATGTAAAAAACGTTTTCCCTGTTTATTGCTTCCCTTCTAATCTTGTCTGCATTAATTTTGTTTGTATAAAAAGTTTTTAACTTACAATAATCAAAGTTATCTATTTTATGATCAATAATGAGCTCTACTTCTTCTTTGGTCACAAATTTTTTCTCCACAGATCAGAGAGGTAAACTATCTCATGTTTTTCTAACTTGTTTATAATATCCTTTTTTATGTTTACATAAATTCATTTTGACTTTATCTTGGTATGTGGTATGAGGTATATGTCAATGCCTAGTTTCTGCCATACTATTTCCCATAATAGTTCTTAATTTTCCCAGCAGTTTTTGTAAAATAGTGAGTTCTTATACCAAAAGTTTGGGTTTGCCAAACACTAGATTACTATAGTTGTTGACTACTTTGTCCTGTGAATCCACTATTCCATTGATCAACTTTTCTGTTTCTTAGCCAGTTTTGATGACCACTGCTTTACAATATAGTTTTTGATCTGGTACAGCTAGAAGGCATTTGTTGTTATGGAGTCTTTTCGGTTATGTTCAATTCTTGGTTTTGATTGTGTCCAACTCTAAATGATTCCATTTATCATTTTCTTACAGATGTAATAGAGTGGTTTGCTATTTCCTTCTCCAGATTTTTCTGCAGATGAGCAAATAGAAGCAAAGAGAGTTAAATTGTTTGTCCAGGGTCATATATCTAGTAAGTGTGGGCCAGATTTAAACTCAGGAAGGATTTAGGCTCAATATTTTGTCCATTGTGCCACCTAATTTCTCTTAATATGATTTAGGGATACATTAAATATGAATTTGATAGTGAATTATTGTTGAAATTTGAATTTCAAAGAGTTAAATTCCTATTATTGTCTCAATGGCAACAAACAAAAGGGGAAAGAAAAGAAGCAAATAAAGAAGGAAGGAAGGAAAAAACAAAGAAAAAAGGAAGTGAATGAAGGAAGGAGAAGAAGGAAGGAAGGAAATAAGGGTAGAGTAATAGAAGAAAAGAAGGAAGAAAATAAGGAAGGTAGAGCAAAGGATGAAAGAAAGGAAAGGAAGGAGAGAAGGAAGGAGAAAAGGAAATAATGGAAGAAGGAAGGAAGGAAATTGGAAGGCAGGAAGAAAAGAAAGAAATAAGAAAGGAAGGAAGGAAGTCATGTCATTTAATTTCTAGAATGCAAAATAGAAATGCTGTTATCCATGTAAAAGTTTTTTTTTTTTTGATTCAGGCAGAGGCTTTAAAATAGATTTAAAATATTAAAGTCACAGAGCATCAATTGTGCCTTAGTACAATGAAAAAACTTCTTCATAATTTTAGTTGTCCAAAAATGGGATAAGGAAAAAGTTCATTTTCCTTCAAGACACAGTCAGATGTTATGGCTAAAGTATCTTCATATATGAAAATTGGCTTCAGCTTGTAAATAGCCAGTTGGGTTCTGATTTGCTCTTGTATCCCATGAAGAGCCTTAGTTCATTATCAATCTAGCAAAGCTTAAGTTTCTGTGTTACATAATTAGATTGAATTGGAGCTAATTGGTCAATAGTCCTTGACAATAATGAGTTTAAACCAGCAACTATTTCCTAAGGAATTATACAAATGCACTATCATTGACTCTGAAATCCCATTAAAGAAAATCAGATTTTAGTGGTGTTCATTGATGATACCTAAATGGCACTTAATTGAAGGATAGGGAAATTCTGAAAGTCTATATATTGTGAAAACTCATGATTCTAGCCTCATGACCTTATCTTGGAAATAACATAAATCTACATTAGGAAAGGTTAATGCTAAACCTTCATCAGACCCATCATGAGTCTTCCTTTTTTCTTAAAAGTCCTTGATGTCAAAAAAATTGATATGAAGTTATAACACAGAGGCCCTAAACTCACTTCAACTTATTATTTAACTTCTCTTAAAATCATAAATCTCTTTGATGTCTCACTTTGTCTCAAGTAACCTGACCCTGGAAGTTGTGCATGTCCCTCCAGGTCTAATCATAGCCCCTTCAGAGAATCCATCAGGGTGTCTATATCAATAAGCAGACAGTAGATTTTTTAGTTTGTTTTAAGAAAAAAAATATTATGATATATAGCTCTTTGGGACCACAGTTTTTAGTGTTGTGGGAGGTAGTTCACTTATGATTTTTTTTCCAAATCTGAAGAAACAGAAACCTTTACTCTCCAAATTTCCTAAGGAAAAGTTGGTTTTGATCCCTGATTTACTTCTCCATACCTCCTCTAGAAGCTAGAAAAGTAGAAAATGCAAATAAATTCCTGCTGTTCTTAGAGGCAAGAGAACAGGGAGAAGACTGGAGAAAGAAAGGATGATGGATAAGGAATGAATGTATGAAAATCCATCTGTCAATGATAATCTATTAATGTAAGAAATCAAGAAATTGAGTTTATGTTCATTAATTAAGGAATGGCTAAACAAATTATGACATATAAATGCAATGGGATATTATTGTATTATAAATGATGAAGAAATGATTAAGGGTATAGTTTCAGAAAAACTTGAGAAGACATATGAATTAATGCAAAGTGAAGTGAACAGAACCACAACAATCTATTCAATCAAAACTATATTATTAGAGAGAACACCATCTATTAATCTAAGAAATGATCATTTTCTGTCATTGTTAAATAAATAAACTGAAACAATGTGAAAAAAAACTTTATGCTTGAGATTTAAAATGTTATGAACTGGAAAAACAGATTGGAAAGGAAGTTAAAAGGACAGAAAAATCAAAAAAAGAGAATCATAAAGCACTCTAAGCATTCAAGACAAAGCAAAAGAAAGATTAGAAGGAAACAATCAGAAGTTTTGAAAATTACATATTGAGTTTATGAAATTACACATTTCAATTACACATTGAATTTATTTTTAAGCAAGCAATACATGATAAAGATAGTTCAATGAATTCTCCAAGAAATATTCTCCTCTTCTGTATTACTATACTACATAAATGTTTTTGGGGGAGTTAGTTAAATTTGAAATACAAATAAAATTTCAAATAAAGTTAATGCATTATCAGCTTTATAAAATAAGCAGAGTAGAAATGCAGTAAATGTTTGTGTAATTTAAATTTTTTCTGTCTTTTTAGTTATTTAGGATTAGTAATCCAATTTATGAATTTTCTTGTCCCTTCTTTTTCTTTGATTGTACATGGATATATCAGGGATGGAAAGGTCTCTCCTAAAGTTTGGTAGAGTTCTTATTACCAAGTTTGGATAAGGGTTTGAAAAGGGACAAAGGTTAAGTTATTATAAAAAACATATCCTAGATAACATTTCTGTAGTACTTCACAATTAAAAAAAAAAAAAGACTATTTTTCCTTTCCCTCATCATTGTCATCATCAAATACCACTGAAGAACAGTTAAGACCAAAGATATATAGTATGACAGTGCCAACCTCACCATCATTCAGATAGTGGATTTAAACACAAATCCTATAAGAAAATCCCATTCCAACTGCTTTTGGGTGCTGCAGCCACAGCAAGTGAAAACCCAGAAAAAAAGGTTCTTGCTACCAAAGTCTTGACATTTATTAAATGTTTCATCATCAACTGATATTTATTAATGGAATTGTGACATAATAATATAAAATTCATGTTAAAAATAAGCTATCATCATGTGTTTTTCCATTTCACTCTAATGATTGTGCTTTCCATTTGACTTGCAATCAAAACTTTCTTTTTATATTTTCACCTCATTAAAATGTGAGTTCTTTGGGAATAGGGGTTATCTCACTTTTTCATTTTATTTCAGGTTTATTATTCTGTTCATGTCCCAGCATTTAAAATAATGTTTTGGACATAGTAAGTACTTAGAAAAATCTTTTTATTTATTTATTTCCTCATTCATTTATTCAATGTGTTTTATAAGTATAAGCTTTTAAAAAAAATATATCCTTCTTAGTCATAGTTAATTAAATTTTTTTTCTATTTTATTTTTCAGAATTCCTTATTAAATTATGAACAGATCTCCATAATTTCACATTAGCTCATCTTTTTAATCTTATCTGTTGCTGTTATCTTACTTGAGCTGTCTGCCATAGCCTGACTGTTTTAGTTATTGGCACATTGTCCCCTAACAGTTACTTATTTATTTATTTTTATCTTTTTTTTTCCTTCTAAATTTTGAGTTCCAAATTATCTTTCCCACTCCCCTGTCCCCTGAAATTCAAGTAAAATTATATCAACTATAAAAGTAAAATCATGTAAATGTTTCTCTAGGAACCATAGGGGAAAATGTGAAGGTGTGATCATATTTCAATTTGCACTTGGAGTTTTCTGTTACAGGTTGATAGCAATTGTTATCATGAATTCCTCAGAATTATCATATCATGGTATTTATCAGAGTAACGAAGTTTTTTTATAATTGATCATCATTACAAGATTGTCTTAACAATATACAATGAACTACTAATTCTGTTCACTTTATTCTGAATCAGTTAGTATACCATCCCAAGTTTATTTTTTGAAACCATCAGGCATTTAAAATACATCTCCAGATATGATTCCTCTTCAGAGTTCCTTTATATTGCCTTACTACCTTAACTGAAGAAGGATGAGTTGGACTATGGATGGGAAGAACTCATAATTGCAAAGGACTTGATAAATGGAGGATTTTGCCAGTGATATAGATAGTTTAGATTGAACAGTATCTTTCTAAGATCTTTATTATAAAAACTAAACGTATAAAGACTAATATCTGAACTGGGAGAAACTAGGGATGTTTAACCTAAATAAGAGAAGACTTAAGAAAGGAGAGAGAATTGATAACAATATCTCATTTCATTTCAGTTTCTAACTTAAACTATAATGTCAGACTGAGTGAGACATGACCGATTATATCTTTCTTATTTTTCTTTTTTATTAATTTTATTATTATAGTTTTTGACAGTACAAATGCATGAGTAATTTTTTTAAAACATTATCCCTTATATTCATTTTCCCAAATTTCCCCTCCCTCCCTCTACTCCCTCTCTTAGATGACAGACAATCCTATACATTTTAAATGTGTTACAGTATAACCTAGATACAATATATGTGTGTAAAACCAAATTTCTTATTGCACGGTAATAATTGGATTATGAAGGTATAAGTTACCTGGGAAGAAAGACAGTAGTGCAAACAGTTTACCTTCAATTCGCAGTGTTCCTTCTCTGGATGTAGCTGTTTCTGTCTATCACTGATCAACTGGACGTAAATTAGATCTTCATTTTGTTGAAGATATGCACTTCAATCAAATATATCTTCATAAAGTATCGTTGTTGAAGTGTATAGTGATCTCTGGTTCTGCTAATTTCACTCAGCATCAGTTCATTTAAGTCTCTCCAAACCTCTCTATATTCATCCTGCTGGTCATTTCTTACAGAGCATTAATATTCCATAACATTCATATAACATAATTTACCCAGTCATTCTCCAATTGATGGACATCCATTCACTTTCCAGTTTCTAGCCACTACAAAAAGAGCTGCCAGAAATATTTTGGGACATACAGGTCCCTTTCCCTTCTTTATTATTTCATTGGGATATAAGCCCAGTAGTAGCCTGCTAGATCAAAGAGTATGCACAGTTTGATAACTTTTGGGGCATAGTTCCAAATAGCTCTCTAGAATGGTTGGATTCTTTCACAACTCCACCAACAATGCATCAGTGTCCCAGTTTTCCCACATCCACTCCAACATTCATAAATATTTGTTCCTGTCATCTTAGCCAATCTGACAGGATTGTAGTGGTATCTCAGAATTGTCTTAATTTGCATTTCTCTGATCAGTATCTTTCGTATGAGTGGAAATAGTTTCAATTTCTTCATCTGAAAATTGTCTGTTCATATCCTTTGACCATTTATCAATTGGAGAATGGTTTGATTTCTTATAAATTAAAGTCAGTTCTCTATATATTTTGGAAATGAGGTCTTTATCAGAATCTTTAACTGTAAAAATATTTTCCCAATTTGTTACTTCCCTTCTAATTTTGTTTTCATTAGTTTTGTTTCAAAATCTTCTATTTTGTGATCAATAATGATCTCTAGCTCTCCTTTGGTCTTAAATTCCTTCCTCCTCCATAGGTCTGAGAGGTAGACTATCCCTGTTCCTCTAATCTATTTATGATCTCATTCTTTATGCCTAAATCATGGACCCATCTTGATCTTATCCTGGTATATGGTTTTAAGTGTGGGTCCATATCTAATTTCTGCCATACCAACTTGCAGTTTTCCCAAGTTTTTTTTTTTTTCAAATAATGAATTCTTATCCCAAAAGTTGGTATCTTTGGGTTTGTCAAAGACTAGATTGCTATAGTTATATCCTATTTTGTCCTGTGAACCTAACCTGTTCCACTGATCAACTAGTCTATTTCTTATCTAATACCAAATGGTTTTGGTGACTGCTGCTTTATAATATCGCTTTAGATCAGGTATAGCTAGACCACCTCCATCTGATTTTTTTTTCATTAATTCCTTTGAAATTCTCGACCTTTTGTTCTTCCATATGAATTTTGTTGTTATTTTTTCTAGATCATTAAAATAGTTTCTTGGGAGTCTGATTGGTATAGAACTAAATAAATAGATTAGTTTGGGGTGTATTATCATCTTTATTATATTCACTTGGCCTATCCAAGAACACTTAATGTCTTTCCAATTATTTAAATCTGACTTAATTTTTGCGGCAAGTGTTTTGTAATTTTGCTCATATGATTCCTGACTTTTCTTTGGCAGATGGATTCCCAAATATTTTATACTCTCGACATTTGTTTTGAATGGAATTTCTCTTTGTACCTCTTGCTGTTGCATTTTGTTGGTGATATATAAAAATGCTGAGGATTTATGTGGATTTATTTTGTATCCAGCAACTTTGCTAAAGTTGTGAATTATTTCTAATAACTTTTTATTAGAATTTCTGGGGTTCTCTAATATACCATCATATCATCTGCAAAGAATGATAGTTTGATTTCCTCATTACCTACTCTTATTCCTGTAATCTCTTTCTCGATTCTTATTGCTGAAGCTAACATTTCTAATACAATATTGAAGAGTAATAGTGATAGTGGGCAACCTTGTTTCACTCCTGATCTTATTGGGAAAGGTTCCAGTTAATCCCCATTGCATATGATGCTTAATGACAGTTTTAAATATATGCTCCTCACTATTTTAAGGAATAGTCCATTTATTGCTAAACTCTCAAGTGTTTTTTAGTAGGAATGGATCTTGTATTTAATCAAATGCTTTTTCTGTATCTATTGAGATTATCATATGATTTTTATTAATATGGTCAATTATACTAGTAGTTTTCCTAATATTAAACGAGCCCTGCATTCCTGGTATAAATCCCACTTGGTCATAGTGTATTATCCTGGGGATGATTTTCTGAAGTCTTTTTGCTAATATCTTATTTAAGATTTTAGCATCAATATTCATTAAGGAGATTGGTCTATAGTTTTCTTTCTTGATTTTCATCCTACCTCCTTTAAGTATCAGTACCATGTCTTTGTCATAAAAGGAGTTTGGTAGGACTCCTTCATCCCCTATTTTTTCAAATAGTTTATATAACATTGGGGGTAATAGTTATTTAAATGTTTGGTAGAATTCACATGTAAATCCATCTGGTCCTGGGGATTTTTTCTTGGGGGAGTTGGTTACTACCTTGGTCTATTTCTTTTTCTGAGATGGGACTATTTAGACTACTTACTTCTTCCTCTATTAATCTGGGCAAGCTATATTTTTGAAGGTATTCTTCCATTTCATTTAAGTTATCGAATTTATTGGCATAAAGTTGAGCAAAGTAGCTCCTAACTATTGTTCTAATTTCTTCTTGATTAGTGGTGAGTTCTCCCTTTTCATTTTCAAGACTAACAATTTGCTTTTTCTCTTTCCTTTTTTAAATCAGGTTTACTAAGGGTTTGTCCATTTTGTTGGTTTTTTCATAGAACCAACTCTTAGGTTTATTTATTAATTGCATAGTTTTTTTTTCTTGTTTTAATTTTTTTTTTACTTTCAATATTATTGATTTCTCCTTTTAATTTTAGAATTTCAAGTTTAATATTTGGTTGGGGGATTTTAATTTGGTCTTTTTCTAGCTTTTTAATTTGCAGGCCCAATTCATTAATCTTCTCTTTCTCTATTTTGTTCAAATAAGCCTCTAAAGATATAAAATTTCCCCTATTACTGCTTTAGCTGCATCCCACAAATTTTGGTATGATGTCTCATCATTGTCATTATCTTGGGTGAAATTATTAATAGTTTCTATAATTTGCTGCTTCACCCAATCATTCTTTAAGATTAGATTATTTAGTTTCTAATTACTTTTAGGTCTATTTTCTCCTAACTTTTTGTTGAATGTAATTTTTATTGCATCGTGACCTGAGAAGAAAGCATTTACAATTTCTGCCTTTCTTCATTTAATTTTGAGATATTCACGTCCTGATATATGGTCAATTTTTGTATAGGTTCCATGTACTGCTGAGAAGAAAGTATACTCCTTTCTATCACCATTCAGTTTTCTCCAAAGGTCTTTCATACCTAATTTTTCTAATGTTCTATTTATCTCCTTAATTTCTTTCTTATTTGTTTTGTGGTTTTATTTATATAATTCTGAGAGTGCAAGATTGAGATCTCCCACTATTATAGTTTTGCTGTCTATTTCTTCTTGCAACTCTCTTAACTTCTCCTTCAGTAAGGTAGATGCTATACCACTTGGTGCATATATGTTTAGTATTGATATGGCTTCATTGTCCATGCTACCCTTTAGCAGGATATAGTTTCCTTCCTTATCCCTTTTAATTAGCTCAATTTCTGCTTTTGCTTGAAATGAGATAAAAATGGCCACTCCTGCTTTTTTGACTTCTCTTGAAGCATAATAGATTCTTCTCCAGCCTTTTACCTTTACTCTGTAAGTATCTCCCTGCTTTAAATGTGTTTCCTGTAAGCAACATATTGTAGAGTTCTGACTTTTTATCCAGTCTATCTTCCTCCACTTAATAGAAGTGTTCATTCCATTCACATTTACAGTTAAAATTACTAATTCTGTATTTCCTGCCATTATTTTATCCCCAGAGTATGTTTTTTTCCTCCATTGTCCCCCCAAACCCCTTCCTCAATATTAAACATGTGGGCCCCACTTGTGTCATGCAGCCCTCCCTTTTTAGTGTCCTTCCCCCCTCCTTTTAAATCCCTTCCCCTCTCTTGTACCCTTCCCTTCTTACTCTTTTCCTTTTCCCTTTTCATCTCCCCCCCTTTTAATGAGGTGAGAGAGAATTCTCTGAAAAGGAAATATGTCAATTATTAATTCTTTGAGCCTACTCTGATGAGAGTAAGATTCACACAATATTCCTCCCCCTCTCTAAATTCCCTCAGATGTAGTAAATTTTCTTTGCTTCTTCCTGGGATGTATTTTCCCTCTTTTAATCTCCCTTTTACCCATTTTCTGATACTATCACCTTTCCCTTTTTACTTCCCTTTTTATGTTATATCTGTAGAATCATATTATACATGTAGACTTTCTGTATATCCACAATAGAAATACTGTTCTCAAGATTTCCTTTTACCTTTTTCTGCTTCTCTTGAGTCTTGTGGATATATATATATATATATATATATATATATATATATATATATATATTTTTTTTTTTTGTTTGTTTGTTTGTTTGTTTGTTTGTTTGTTTGTTTGTTTAAGTCTTATTTTTTTCTTAGAAACAAATGGGATTCCTCCGTTTCATTAAATGTCCATCTTCTTCCATGGAAGAAAATGCTCAACTTAGCTGAGTAGTTTATTCTTGGCTGCATTCCAAGTTCTTTTGCTTTTAGTAATATCAGATTCCAGGCCCTTCAATCCTTTAATGCAGAGGCAGCCAGGTCTTGAGTGACCCTTATTGTGGCACCTCGATATTTGAATTGTTTTTCCTGGCTGCTTGCAATATTTTTTCTTTAGTTTGATAGTTCTGCAGCTTAGCCACAATATTCTGTGGAGTTTTTTTAGGGTCTTTTTTTAGAAGGTGTTAAATGAATTCTTTCATGCCAATTTTCCCTTCTGTTTCTATAATCTCTAGACAGTTCTCTTTGATGATTTCTTGCAAAATAGAATCTAGGCTCTTTTTTTCATCATAATTTTTGGGAAGGCCAATGATCCTCACATTATCTCTCCTAGAGCTATTTTCCAGGTATATAGATTTTCCCAATAAATATTTGACATTATTCTCTGGCTTTTCATTTTCTTGATTTTGTTTGACTGATTCTTGGTGTTTCAATGAATCATTCATTTCTATTTGTTCAGTCCTGATTTTCAATGAGTTATTTTCTTCATTCACATTTTTAGTTCTTTTTGTATATGACCAATTGAGGTTTTAAATGAATTATTTTGCTCTGTTGAATTTGTTTCCATTTGACTAATTTTTTTAGTGAGTTATTTTCTTTTTCCAATTCACAAATCCTTCTTTCTTGAGAATTCTTTATCTTTTCCAATTCAGAAATCCTACTTTCCTGTGATTTTTTAACCTTTTCTAATTCACAAATTTTGTTTCCCTGCATTTCCTGTGAATTCTTTATCTTTTCCAATTCAAATTTCAGACATTTTTACTCTCTAGCACAGCTTCTCTTTCCTTTGCCTATTTATCTTCTAACTCTTTTTTCAGGTCTTTAATAGTCTCTTCTATAAGAAAGTTATGTGATGGGGGCCAGGTAACATTCCTCTTCAGGGCATTATCTGGAGACTGTCTACTGTTAGCCTCCTCAGGGTTAGAGAGCCGCTCTTTTTCTATACAGAAGGTGTCAACTGTTCTCTTCATTTTCTTACTAATTTTTATAATTTGAGGGATCTGCTTTATGATTAAAGGGTTCCCAGCTTCTTCTACAGAATAGAGATATGAAAGGCTGCTATCTTGTGAACCAGGTGGAAAAGGTACGAGAGTATTCTGGGAGAGAGTTCCCTCCTCTTTCTCTGGAAGTGGTTCAGAGCCAGGCTGCAGGTGTGCTCAGACAAGGATTCCTGCTTTGTAGCCTAGCAACTGCCCTAAGGCTAGAGGCTAAACAGTGAAAGCGTCACAATCCCAGGCCAAAGCCCCTCGCCCCTCCCCCAGTGGGGCCGTGGATATTAGTAGCTGACTGGCAAATAGCCCTGGGCACAGACCAGAAGTTTCTCCACCCCAGGATGTACAGTCACTGGAGCTTCACTGCTGAGCCCCCCACTGTGGGATTAGAGGGTGCCCTAGGCTGCGTCTCCCCCACTGTCTTTCAGGTTCTTAATTGCCCCAAGGAAAAGCCAGACAGCAGAAGGTGTGCCCCAATTTGTGCTGTCTCACTTCCTGTTCGGGGTAGCTATAGACAGTTTCTGGAGGTTTGTTTGTTTGTTTGTTTGTTTGTTTTTAAGTGGCTTGACTCCTCTGCTGGTCTGCTTTTTTGCAAGCAAAGTAGAGCTATCAGCCTATGCCAGAGTTGTCTGTCTCGGCAGCTTTTCGCCAGAGACCTCTCCAGCCTGTTTGGCACAGTAAGCTAGTCTTTGTCTCTCTCTGTCTGTGCTGGTCCTTTTCCTCCTTCCTTCATTACAGACCTTTTCTGACAATGTTCCAGATTCTCTTCAGCTGGTAAGTTGTTGTGTTTCTAATCTTCATGATTTTTACCAGTCCAGCAATATTTTTGAGGCTGAATTATATAATTGGTATTGAGGGAAAGGGAGAGATTAGAAAAGCCATCTTGGCTCCTCCCCCCCATTATATCTTTCTATAGTCACCTGATTTGTACTCAACATTGTTCCAGTAAATATTTTAAAATATTTTAAAAACTCTATACATAACACACTTTTAACTTTAATCTACATTGTTATCCTTTTCTCTATTTCTTATGTTTAGGCAGTTAACAAAAGGTAAATTGAAACCCTTATTTGAACCATTTGTTGATTTTTTTTTTAATTCTTATTTGCTAATTTACTTATTTCCAATTGCAGGCAAATATAATTTTAACATTTTGTCTTTTTCAAATTTGACTTCCAAATTCTGCTCTCTCTTCCATCAACCCTCATTTTGAAGGCATGTAATTTGACATAGGTTATACATATGTAACCATATGTCTATAAAAGTCATTCTATGAAAAAAAAAAAAAAGTACCGACAAAAAACACAAGAAAAATCAAGAAAGTAGAAAAAAGTATCTTTGGTCTACATTCATGATCTACCATACCTTTTTCTGCATATAGATACCACCTTTTATCATAAGTCCTATAGAACTCTCTAAGATCATTCCTTTTTTTGAGAAAGCTATCATTTGTAGTAGATCATCCATATTGCTGTTAACTGTATACACTATTCTTGTTCTGTTCATTTTATTTTGTATCAGTTTTTTAAAGTCTTTCCATGTTTTTCTGATAGCACAGTTTTATCATTTTCTAAAGCATAATAGCATATAATACATATAACTTGATGAACTATTCCCCAATTGATGACTATCCTTTCCCTTCAATTTCCTACCCTATGCTCCACTGAAAGAGCTGCTATGAATATTTTTGTACATATAGGGCTTTTTAAAATAAAACTACTAGTAGAATTGCTTGACTAGAAAGTACATATGATTTTATAACCCTTTGAACATAGTTCCAAATTTCTCTCTGGAGTAATTGAATCAGTATACTGTTAGGATTACTAGGTGAGAACTCAGGTTGTCTGGACAGTGACAAGGTGAAAATTCAGGTTGTCTGGACAATTACAAGGTGAGAACTCAGGTTGACTTGACAGTTCTCTGGCTCAGACCTTTGGTTTGGGCCTTTAAAGGGAGTTTACACCTTAGGAATTCTAAGAGGAGCAAGCTCATTGGTTGGAGTACTTCTTACCAGAAGCCCTTGCATTACCCCAAGCCCATTCTCTGGGAGGATAAAAGAGGACAGCACTCCAGAGATAGGAGAAGTCTCTTCGCTACATCAGGCTTGACGTGGCTCTCTGCAGGAAGGGAAGTCACTTCTCTGGACAAGAGTTAATGGTTCTCTACAGGAAGAAGATTCTGTCTGAGAGATTTGAGTTGACACAGCAGATCTCTTCCCAGAGAGTGATCGGCAGCTTCTGGAGACAACAGCACGCTATAGTATACAACTTTACCAATAATACATTAGAGTTTTAGTTTTCCCACATCCCCTTCAACTGTTGTCATTTCATTTTTCTGTCATATTAACCAATCTTACAGCTGTAAGGTCCAGAGTTGTTTTAATTTGCATTTCTCTCATTAATAGTGATTTAGAGCATTTTTATATGACTGTAAATAAATTTGATTATTGTGTCTGAAAACTCACTATTCATATCTTTTGATCATTTATCAGTTTAGGAAAGATTCTTTTTTCTATAAATTTGGCCCCATTTTGTATATATTTAAGAAATGAAGTTTTTATCAGAAAAACTCATTATAAATTTTTTTCACTCTAAGAATTAAGTATTTTCTCTATCTGATTTTTCCACATTTTTTCTGCACATTATCAAAAGTGTTTTTGTTTCTATTATCTCCCCCAAATTGTCCTCCCTTTTCCCCCCCTCTTCCATATTTCATCCCCTTCCTACTTTTTTGTATTAGATAGATTTCTGCACCAGAGTAAGTATATTATTCCCTCTTTGAGCCAATTATGAGGAGAGTAAGGTTCATGTCTTCCCCTCCCCACTTCTTCCATTTTCCCCTTTATTTTAAAATTTATGTCCATAATTTATTCCATTCAACCTCTCCCTTTCTCCTTCTCACTGTGCATTCTTCTTTCTAATCCCTTAATTTATTTTAAAGATAATCATTCCATCACATCCAACTCATACTTCTGCTGTCTATGTGTATTTCCAATGGACTTAATAATGGCAACATGTCCGGGGTTATAAATATAATTTGCTCACTTAACATATAAAGTTTAATCTCAAATCCTTTATGATATCTCTTTCTTTTTACTAATTTATGTTTGTTTTGTATCTTGCAGTATTAGGAAGTAATTAGGAAAGCCAAATTTTCTATTTAACGCTGGTCTTTTCATCAGGAATGCTTAAGAGTCTTTCAATTCAGTGAATATCGATTTTTTTCTTAAAGGTTTATACTCATTTTTGCTGGATAGGTGATTATTGCTTGTAATCTTATCTCTTTTTTTCCCTCTGGAATATCATATTCTAAAACATCTGATATTTTAATGTAGAGATTACTAAATCTTGTGTTATTCCGACTATAGCTCTATGATATTTGAATTGTTTCTTTTTTGACTATTTGCAGTATTTTCTCCTTGATCTGAAAACTCTGGAATTTGTCTATAATATTCCTGGGAGTTTTCATTTTGGGATTTCTTTCTGGAAGTGATCAGTAGATTCAATTTTTATTTTACCCTCTGAATCTAGAATATCGAGGAAATTTTTCTTGATAATCTCTTAAAATACTTTTTGAACTCTTTCGTGGCCTGAGACCATGTTTCTTTTTGAGGCTTTGAAAGCAAAATTTTTTTTTGAATTTGTTTTCATCATCTTAGTGTGTGCTTTGAACTCTCTTGTCACCATAATAACTTTCTTTTGTCAGAGGTGTTTGTTTTGTTTTTTTTCTTCTGTTGCTTATCCTATTTCTTGATTTTTAACTTTTTTTGTTTCTTATAATAGGGCTCTACTTCCCATGTGGAGGGTTATTGTGTTTCTGTTTATCTGTTTTCTAAAGTAGTTTTGGGGATCTATAAGTTTTTGATTCTTCCATGGTTGTATAATTTAGGGAGAAAATAGTTTATTATTCTCTTGTACTGTGTGCTGGTTTGTGACAACCACAAGCACCCTTTTCAACCTTGGAACTGTGACCCAGATCTCTATAACTTCCTTATTACTATAAACTCTGCTATGCTTGTGTTGCTTCCAACACTGGAATTAAGGCTTGTGACTGCAACCTACCAAGTATAGGGAATGCAACAGAGTCCTGCTTTTGGTGCTAGCAAAGTGACCCCTGTATATGTTTGTCTGTGGCCTGAGAGGTCTGGAAGCAGCCATTGCTGTCACTGATTCAGTCTCCCTGAGACTTGATCATGCCTTTTTCTTTCATTTTTTAATAGATTGCTTTCCAAATACATGCAAAAATAGTTTTCAACATTCACCCTTGCAAAACTTTGTGCTTCAAATTTTTTTTCTCCCTCCCTCCTTCCCACAGTTATTCTAAACATATTTCCATATTCAAACAGAACTTTTCTGCTAACTTCTAAGTTGTTTTGGGTTAGAAATTTGTTTCACTCCAACTCTGTGTAGGTTTTGTCACACTCGAATTTGTTTAGAGTCATTAAGAGTATATTTAGGGGACAGTTGAGTCAAAACCTTGCCTCTTTTAACCAGCTAATCTTGGTTTTGCTGATTTATGGAGTATAAGTACTCACACTGAAAATTTAACATTGGCTCTCCTGAATTAGTTGGGACTGGCACACCCTTGCTTGTACTTTTCACCTATTTGCATCTGGTATAAAAGAAATGAATCTAACATAAAATGCTAGCCCTTAAAAGGATTGTTGTTGCACTTAACCTCACCTCCCCCCAATTTTTTACATAGACAGGAATTGAGATCTAGAGATAGGAAGTGACATGGTCAATGTAGCATGTACAAGGGAAGTAACTAGGCCCATCAGAAGTAGCCTTAGAACACTACTCATGACTCAAAATTCTATATTCTTCACTGTTCTACACTGAAATATACCACGTTAGATAAAAGACAAAAACTAAGGACAGCATTCATCATAGGAAATACTTATGGTTTTTCATCTTAGAATGACTTGATAATTGACCATAACAACTGTATGTGCAGAACTGAATTGTATACTTACATATAATGTTCACTATCATAAGTATTTCATGTATGATATTCAGAAAATCTTAGCATTTATTTCTGAACTAAAGAATCCAACAGCCAAGACATAAGAATCTTCAGCCTTCAGCCTTAAATTTAGTCTTTATTGTTATATCAAAAAAACCAACGAATATTTATTGAGTGTCTGTGATTTGCCATAGTAATGGAACTTGAGGAAAAGTCAGAACTTTAGCAGAATTTTCCCCCTCAGGTGTTTCTGATGCGTCAGCAAAACAAAATTGATATGTTGGAAGAAGCAGCTTCCTGGAGATAATAAATAGAATGATTCATCTTATATGACAGGTTAAACTTCACTGGTTAGACCATGAATCAGGAGGGGAAGAGAGATATGTATAATATTGTTTGTGCACAGAAGGAGACCATCAACCACTTCTGTGGAACTTCTTTTTAGCTTCTGTCATCTCCTAATGCTTCTCTGTCATCTCATTCTCCCACAGCATTGGAATTATATGTTTGACATTTGTTGATTACTTAATATATTATAAAAGGTTAAAATTCTAATTTGATGAGATATTTAAGAGTCTGTTTGTAATTATATGTATGAATTTGTTAAATCTTCCCTAAATCAATTTATTAAGTGTTGAATGATTAACTTCCTAATTTCCTAGTGTTATCCTACATTTGGGGAGGGTCAGGGATAAAAAGCATAGTGTTTGTCCTGGAGAACTATATAATCTAGTTGAAGAAATGAAACACACATTTTTGAAGCACTTGCAGAAAAGTAAAATAATATATGAAAATATTTAAAATGACAATTTAATTTCATGCATTTAACATGTACAAATCCTTCTAGCAAATACTATGTGTGCTTGAAATAAAGACTAATTTTTGGGCATTCTTAGTGCTGAGAGACAGAACTCAGTTGTTAAGGGTTATTTGTTTTTGTGTGTGTGTGAAATTTATGTGTTTATTACTTGGTTGAGAAATACATAAACTCTAATTTCTTCTGGCATAACCTCCAACATGTGGTTGTAGACTGTGGCCTCCTGACACTATATAAAATTGATATTCTTGTCAAGTGATTATTTTAAGTGGATATACTTATCTGTTCCACATTATAGGAATTAGGGGTACAATGTCCCCATGATCTAGAAAATCCATATATACCAGAGAAGAAGAAAATTTGAGTTAAATATTAAGTCATAGGCTCTGTTTCATTTGCTGGCTTGGGTATGTCATCTGAAGCTTCCACAAATCTCCCAAAAATTTACCATTTAACTTCTTATTCTAACCATAATGGGGAAAGTCGTGAAGTAGAAAGGATAATTTGATAGCCCTTGGAGAATCACAAGGAATTGTCTTCAGTTATGTTGGCATATTTCTAGAACTGCAATTACTATCAGTAAATTGTTAAGAATTCAAATATCATTTCTTTCAAATTATTAGTAGGTATAAAGCCCGTATTCTTAAATTGTGGCTCACAATCTGATATGGGGTCTCAGAACAGAAATGTGAGGATTGCAAAATTATGATTTTTATTATTAGTAAATATTTGATTTTTATGATATCTTATATACCTGGGGTCATGTAAAAAATTATTGGGAAAAAAAGGAGTGCAAATGGAAAAAGTTTAAGAAGTCTCAGTATCAAGAACAGATAAAACATTCCTTCTTTTCCAATTCTTTGTGTGTATATGTGTGTGTGTGTATGTTGTTTTAAGAACTATAGCCAATGAACCTGTTTCTACCATTATTCTAGTCTCCAATGGGAAGTAGAGTCACCCTCATAAAAGCTAAAAGAGGAGCTCTGTCTGAATTTTCAGTTTCCTGCAATAACATGCTAAAAACAATTAGTTTAAGTTCTGCAGGCTCTTCTCTCCAGGGGGATTCTACCTCATCTCAAATAGAATCCACATTTCCTGGGTCCTTCTGGTCTTAAAATGAATCACAAAGAAACCTGAAGCTAACAGAACATGTGCTGTTTCTCTATCATTGGTACAAATCATAGTGCTACAACTAGATTAACATTTTCCTGAAATAGGAGACTTGATCCTGTGTTATGGTGTGAAAATATCAAAATGTCATCAAGGTACACAATAACAAATTGATCCAGAAGGTCAGTAGGAATATCATTAATGAAATGCTGAAAGGTTGCCAGGGCACTGAGCAATGCAAAGATTTAATACAGAAATCTCTTCCTTTCATTACTAGTCAACACTCTCACAATAGTGTAACTTCCTTGTCAATTTATTTTACCAGAAATATAGGCTCCCTGTAACCTTTCCAAGGTTTGAAAATGAATGATAGTGGGAAACAATTTGGGGCAATTATTTGATTTGTCCACCATCATCAATACAGGGACACAAGTTCTTTTTTTTTTTTTTTCTTATAGAAAGAAGAGCACCCATTCCAGCAATTGGGGCTGTCAGATAAACATCTGCTTCACATTTTACTGAATGTCCGGTGTTTAAATTTTTTTCATTTAATATCATCTACATTTTCCAACATTTCCCTTCTTCTAGCCCCTCCAAGTTAGCATATCCTCATATAAATAAAAAAGAAAGGAAAAAAGTTCAGCAAAATTAACACTTAAAAAAATCTGATATCATAACAATATTTCATAGAATGCCTCCACAAATTTTCTGCATCTCTATAGCCAGCTTAGTCATTATATTTAGTGGCATTTATGTCCAATTGTCTTGTCATTCTTTCCATTTACATTATCATATTCATCAGGTTTATTTTTTTCCTGATTTTGCTTAATCTATACTATCAATTAATCTTTCCATACTTCTCTGTATTTATCATATTTACCTTTTATTTATAGTAATATATTTTACATGAATTTATTTATTGTTATACTAGCATGTTTGCATTTATATTATACATTCATATATTATACATTAATTTATCTAATTTTTATTCATTTATGTTCAGTGAATAGTGTAAGGGTCCTTTAAATGGGCAGCCACAGTGCAACAGGAGATTTGAGTTGTCCAGAAGTAATCTCTGTGTATATAGGACTGCCCTGTGAGTGGGATCCTGGCCATATTGAGATAATTTCATAATGGGTGACAGGTCTCTCACTGGCTGGCTGTGTGTGTGACCTCACAGGCCCTTTATAAACCCACTGCTTGCAGCCAGTCGCTCTCTTTAACCTGGCTCCCTAGCCTGGGGTAGCTGAGCCAAGCTGATGGATAACCCAGAGAGGTAAGGAGTTTGGTAGTGAACACGTGGGTCTTCAGACCAGGTGTTCACTAGGGAGCTAACAAGTCAGGGCTTAAGTCAGGGCATTATGTGAGTAGGTATAATAAAGGCTTTTAAGATTACACGTGGCTGTTCTTGAACGCGCTACTGGTTATTAAACTGTAGATTCAAGAGATCATGGCCAGAGACCTTTGAAGGCCTCAGAGGAGGTGAACTGGGTAGAGTTGACACTGCAAAGGTCAGTGGTCAAAGGTACTCTGTTGGGCCTAGGACAGACTAGTAATTGTAACTGTCAGGAGTGCATGTTACAAATAGTGCATGGGCATTTATTGTCAGCAAATAGTGTGTGGTAGCTGGAGTCAGGAAGTTTTGAGTTCAAATCTGGACTCAAATTTAGTGGTTATATGGCTTTCAGCAAATAACTCAAACCTCTTTGCCTCACTTTCCTCATCTGTAAAATGAAGATAATAATAGTCCCCCTAGTATGGTTGTGAGAATCAAATGAGATAATTGTAACATACCTAATATATAAACTCTCAATAAATGTTATTTCTGCTTAGCATAAGTCCACAGTATTAACCTCCTTTGCTCATTAGAGAAAAATTGGGGCATAATGTAGCAAAGTTCCAGGACACTCTCTATTTTGTCCCTATTTATGGGACCCAAATCACTTTTACTGTGAAAGTTATCACAGCAAGGCAATTTCTCTATTCTCTTAAGTGCCTCTCCTGATTCCTAGTGAATTCTTCCTTCTTAATTATGTCTCCCTCATTCCCCATAGGGAAGGGGTCACTTCCTAGTCCTTGCAAATGTTCTTTTCATTTATATGGACTTATCCTAAGGTGCTCATACAGATGATTTATATGATCTTCTTTACATTCCTACTCTTGGGTGACTAAGGTCTTCTCAATCCTTTGCAGTCTAACTTTTGACCTCATTTGAAATGAAACTGTTCTCTCTCATTTTACCAATGATTTCTCTATTTCCAAATCTAAAGGCCTTTTCTCAAGCTTTATCATCCTTTACCTCTTTAAATTTCACAACTTTTAACACTGTACTCCTGAATACTCTTTCTTAGATTTCCCTAACACCATCCTCTTGTTTCTTCTCCTCCTTCCTTCTCCCTCCCTTCCACCCTCTCTCTCTCTTCTACTCTTTTTCTTTCTCTTTCTCTGTCTATCTCTGTCTCTGTCTCTCTCTGTCTCTCTGTCTCTCTCTTTCTCTCTCACCCCACTCTCACTGTCACATGGTAACTTCATCAAATCACAGGGATTTTAAAATTATTCTCTCTCTGAAAACTTCTTCAAAATCTATATATCTGATCATTTTTACTCTCTCTTATGAAGTATGTTCCTATGTTATATACTTCCTATTAAGCATTTTGAACTAGATATTCCATTGGCATATAAATTCAACATGTCTAAAAACTTTTTCACCAAAAGTGCCCTCTTTTTTTCGGTCTCTATTTCCAAAGTAGCATCATCTTCCAATTACTCAGGTGGGAAACCTTTTGTCCACCTTGACTTCTCACTCTTCCTAAATCTACATGCCAAAACCAATTGAAAAATCTTCTCTTTACTAACTCCACACCATGCTCCACATCAATTCCTCTTCTCTATAATCACAGTCTCCAGCAATCTCTTATCACTTCTTCCCTAAACTACTGAAATCAATTGATTACCCTGCCTCAAGTTTTTACTCCAATAGTTTTCCATAGAGCTACCAAAGAAATATTCCTAAAGTTCTGATCTAATCATGTCTCCACCCTACTTAATAAGAATTGCCTCTAAGTTTCAGTAAACTCTAGCTTTCAGAGAATTTCATATTATGACCCAAAATTATATCTCTTCATCAAATCTCTAGTCCAGACAAAGTGATCTTCCTGCTCCTTCTCATGCTTGTCTCTGCCTCTTAGAATTTCATTTTTCTTCAAAACTCAGGAAATTAATCACCTTCCATGCAAAATCTTTATTGATCCTCTAATTAATTTCTCTATCTAAAAGTTTTTATATAATTTAATATGATTATCTTATCTCCTTCAATAGCCTGTAAGATACTTTTGATAACAGAAATTGATTCTTTTTTTTTTTTTTAATTTTACAGTTCCATTACATTACCTGGAAGTACTTAACAAATGTTTATTGACTAATTGATGCTGGATTTTCTCTCTCTCTCCTGATTACCTTCTGCTTTTTCTGACAAAACTATACTTCCTCCTTCTGCCATTCAATTAGTTACTAAAATGAATGATGAGGTCTTTCATTTCCTTTTAAATTCTGTGATATTCTCATCTCCTACAAAGCAGTGTTTCAGATATTGTTAGACTTCATCTTTGCCTCTCTAACAACACTGTCTTTCATAAGACAAGAAGAACTCATTCTTTGAAATCTATTAATATTCAAATAACACACTATCTCCATTTCTTAATCCAAATATCAAGGGTGTTATAATTCTCTACCTTTGTTATCCAACCTTCATTACAAAGAACTCTTCTTAAAATCATGAGTTGTTCCTTAAAAAACAATTTCCTTTTTCCATTGGGGCAAATATTTTAAATAAGCACAATTCTCTCTAAGTTCCCCCCTGATGAATGCAATGTGTACATTTAAATTACAAAGATTCAGACTGCATCTTAAAGACCAAGTCACACTGATCAAGAAAAGCAGAATATATGGAGATATTATCTGAAAGTCAGAAAAGTGGATACTACCATCACATATGGTAGAAGTACTTAATATTTCTCTACTTTTTCGCTCTACTTATCTTTTACTTTTCCATGATAAGCAGGCAAGATGTTATGGCTCCAGAGCTGTTGTATCTATCTACCCATCAATCTTTGCTTATAGAAATTAGCTCAAGTATAGGAGGTTAGACAAATAATTCTATTATTTATTTTTCATGTTTCTATTTCTCATAAATTTGGCTTAGTTCCCCATGTATTTGAAAAATAAAAACTTTATCAAATAATTTTTGAAAATTTTTGTAAAAATTGTAATTTTTTTCCAGGTTCTTGTTTTCCTCCTAGTTTTAGCTGCATTGGTTATGTTTGTGTAAATTTTTCATGATGAAAAATGTTATTTACTTTAAGAAAGAAGTGATGTTTTATAAATACAAATTGAAACAAAATATTTTTATTTTTCTTTCTTTCTTTCTTTTCTCTTTTTTTTCATTCTTCAATTCTCCTTAAATAAAATCACTAATATGGAAATATGTTTTACATGAATGCACATGTATAACCTATATCAGATTGTGTATCATCTCAGAAAGTAATAAGGGAAGACAAGAACTTGGAACTCAAAACTTTATTTATTTATATATATATATATATATATATATATATATATATATATATATATATATATATATATATATATACATACATACATATATATATATACATACATACATATATATGTGCATGCATATATATGTATATATAAGTATATATAAAGTTTTGAGTTATATATGTATATATATAATGTATGTAATATGTAATTTCACATATCATTGGGGGAAATATTATATTTTTAAGTAACCATCAAATTGATTCATTCAATCCTCTTCTCTATCTCAAGTCCTCAAAAAGAGGTTGATTGACTTCATAGGTTCTTCATCAAATATTAATTAGAATAGGAGACCTATGAGATCCATTTCAACTCTAAAATTCTTTTTCTTTTCTTATTTTTAAAAATTCTGTAATCTGGTCAAGATGCATGTAAACTAAAAGAACTGAAATGTTTCTAAAATTAGTTTTGGATAGAACTTCCAAAGGGGTTTCTCCAGTCCACATCCTCCTGGACCTCTTGCTAACAGATAACATGGGTCATCAGTATAAAGTTTAAGTACATGCATGTCTGAACAGTAATGTTTCAAAGTCAACATTATTAATTATAAATTGCTTCTCTATCCTTTTATTCTTATGGGAGACACATCAAGTATAGATGAAGGGCAAGAGTTAAGAAGTTCTTGTAAGGAACTATTGTTGTCATGGGAGCTCAAGGATCTTAAGCACGGAGGCAAGAAAGAACCGAAAATTTGAAAATTAAAACATGAAACATTAATCCAAGGGTATATGCATAAGTGAAGAATAAGCAGAAATTAACTATCCAGATAAGATGTGGTGAAAAGGAGGCCAAGAATGAGTCAACAAGAAAACTGAAAAATCTGAGAAAGTCCCAAAGAAGTTACTGGATTTGCTCTAGATCACTCCAGCTAGAAGTAGTAGAGCTCCCAATTGAATCTGACTCCAAAACAACACTAGTCAGTTTGCTATACTGCATATACCCTCATGTCAATAGAATCTTTATAAATACAGAGAATAACAACCATGTCCATACGCTAGTCTTTAAAGGAACAATCTGATGATCCTGTATTACCTCACCATATCTCTCTGAACATTATTTTCTTTCTTTTTCTTTATTTCATATGATAAACATATTCCAAAATTTTTAGATTAGATTCTAAGGGTTTAACTCAGTTCACTGGAGCAGGTAAAGAAATCTTAATCTTAAAGAGGTATATCCCATTTTTACAGTATATTTGTGTGTTGACTAAAGCTTTACAATACTAAATTAGACTGGAATGAAGCTGGGGATCCAAATGTGTGAGGATAGCAATAAGGGAAAGACATTGATTTTTAAAATATTCTATTTATTTTATGTTAAAAATGTGTTTCCTCTTTTCACTTCATTTTTCTATTCAGTTTAAAGAAAAAAAAAGAAAAATCCTTGTAATAAATACACATAATCAAACAAAACAAATTCACTAAATTGGAGCCCTCTAAAACACTTAAGTATTATTCTGTTCCTTAGTCCATTATTTCTCCACAATAAGACAAGTAGCATTGGCCATCATTAATCAGAATTAAGTTTTTCAAAGTTATTTGTTTTTATAATGCTGAGAAGCCATGATACCTAGCCACAGGATTATATCTCCCCAAAGTGTGAGTGCAATTTTATTGAAGAACTCCTGTAAAAGAGACCAGAAATCATGAAAATAATTCCATTTCTACTACAGCTCCCACACATCAGAATAGACAATCATATGAGAATTTGAACCAGCATTTATTCACCTTTCCACGGGGCTATAGCCCATTTTGCCTTTGGGTGTTTTTGTTGCTACCTTTGAATTGCCCACCCTCGCTCTTGGGTGCAGTCCTAGGAGGCCAAGGACTCGGAGAACAGACAGGAACTAGACCACCAATCTCACCACTAAGTATGGGGTGCAGTAGTCAGGGACCACTTCAATCACCAGGTGCTGCAGGCCAGCAGGAAGGCATCTCATATTTAGAAGAGATTATTCAGCAATTGGGCAATAGAATTATTGCATCTACAACAATACCTGTTAGGTTCTTACTAAGTGCTAATGAGATATTAGGTTCTTACTAAGTGCTAAGTTGGTACTTGACAATTCTCTAGTTCCGGCCTTTACAGAGAGTTTTACTTGTGAATTCCTGGGGAAGAGCTTGCATGCTTAGGAGGAGCAAGATCATTAGTTGAAATAATTCTTCCCAGAAGCCCTTGCATTATCCCATGCCCATTCTCTGGGAGGATAAAGAGGGCAGCTCTGGAGGAAAAAGGGAGTTGTTTTCTGGACCAGACTTGAGGCTGCTCTCTGCAGGAAGGGAAGTCGGCTCTCTATAGGAAGAAGAATCTGTCCAAGAGATTTAAGTTGACACAGCAGATCTCCTCCCAGAGAGCGATTGGCAGTTTCTGGAGGCAACAGCACATTGCAAATACCAAACCTGGGATTGGGTGTTTTGCTTTCAAATCCAACCTATTTGTGGATGTTAATGGGTTGATTATGATCAATACACAGCTACTAAATCAGTTTGAAAACGGTGGTCCCCCACAATCAGAGAGAGAATACAAGTCCTTCCCACCATATAAGTCACAGAGGAACACATAAATTCAAGGTTAGAATGTTCTGTATGCAAAAAAGACTACACACTTGATGAGAATGTTGGGCAGTTACCTTGCAATCACTTATTCCATAGAACATGCTATCATTGCATTTAGTATTATCAGTCTCTCCTAATTCCTAGGGACTTCAGGGTATCTCTGGCCACTGACCTTAGCAGTGTCAACTAATTCTACCAACTTGCCTCTTCTGAGGCCTTCAGAGACCTCCAGCCATGATTTCTTGAATTGTAGTTTAATAACTGATAGCACACTCAAGAACATCCATGTGCAAATTAAAAGCCTTTATTTTATCTACTCACATAATGCCCTGACTTGTTAACTCCCTAGTGAACACTTGGTCTGAAGACTCATGTGTTCACTATCAAGCTCTTTACCTCTCTTGGCTATCCATCCACTTGGCTCAGCTACCCATAATAAAGAGAGATATATGCTGCCCGCAGTAAGCTTAAAAAGGGTCTGTGAGGTACACACACAGCCAACCAGTTAGAGAGCTGTCTTCCTTTAAGAAGCTGTCTTGATATGGTCAGGAATCTGCCCAAGTGGTAGTCCCTAGCCACAGAAAATTATTTCCTGGCCACTCAAATCTCCTGTTGCACTGTGGCCACCCATTTAAAGGACCCTTATGATTCCACTAGAACTGTATAGTCCCTCTTGGCTGGAAAAGAATGACACCTGAGTCCAGTGTGTCAGAAAAGCTAAGTGGAAAGAACACTGTTATAAATCCCCCTGGGACTAACAGGAATGATTTTTTTCTTCCTTCCTCCTCTTTCTCTTTCTTCTCCAGTTTGTACTTTAGGATAAGTCAAACACAACACCTCAATCTCAACACCAGCCAGTACAACCAACCACTCCAAATGTCTTCCCTCTTTGCCCTTTGCCCCCAACTCTACACTGCCCATGGCCCATCTGCATGCTGGTCCAAGGGAGCAGCTAATCCCCCACCCCACAATGAACACAGGAGACTAGGGGGAGTGGGGAAGGGTGTGGGAGAAACCCTAAGGCTCCAGATATTTTTATTTTATTTTGTAAACAAACTTTTGAAGCACCAAAGGCCTTTAGACCTCTTCCCTCTCTTCACCCACCAGTCCCCAGCTCATCTGATAATTCCAAGGAAGCTTTGTCTAATGACCATTATACTGACTTAGAAAGCCCTCTGGTCATATAAATTGTTTCATTTAGATCCTAGCAGGTACCAGTCTGTTTAAAATGAAGGATGCATGTGGCTAGGCCATCTTTGTGATTGTGAACTTGAAATACTTTTCATTTTCCCCTTTCTCCCCAAAAGTTTCTCTGTCCAACTTAGGTGCTCAGAGGGAACATGGATAATGTTTCCAGGTGGTAAGGCCAGGAGGAGTGTGGCTGTTTCATTGCCAACCAACATAGGAATTTTCCATTCCCCCTCCAACTATCCTCTTCCCCCTCATCCTGTCTGTCTTTATAACCTCTTCCTCTAATGCTCAACAACACAAAGGGTTTTTATAATTTTAAATATATATATAAAGAAAAATCAGAACAAAAGGGAAAAACAAGAAGACAGCAAAAACAAGAAAAAGAAAAAAAGAAAGTGAATATAATATGTGCTGATTTACATTAAATCTGTATAGTTCTCTCTGGTATTTTCCATCCAAACTTAATGGGAATAATCCATATTTGGATCACTGAACCACTGAGAAGAATCAACTTTGTCTTGGTTGAACATCAAACAAACTTGCTGTTACTGTTGCTTGTTTCTCTCAGCATCAGTTCATGTAAATCTTTCCAGGCCTTTCTAAAATCAGCTCGTTCATCATTTTTTATAAAACAATAATATTCCATTATTTTATATACCCTAATTTATTCAATTGATGGGCATTTATTCAATTTCCAATTATTTTGCACCAGAAACTATAAACATTTTTGCACATGAGTACTTTCCCCTTTTTTGTGATTTCTTTGTGATACAAACTCCAATAGTGACACTGCTGGATCAAAAGGTAAGAATGATGAGAACTAGATAAGGGGGTACCTAAATTAAATTAGGGTTAATTGAGGTCTAGTGGCAGGTTCAGGGTACAGAGAGTCAACTAGAGCTCCCCTGCAACCCCTTTAGATTCGGCGCAAGAATACAGAGTCAAATGAAGTCTAGTAGTGGCTCAAGAGTCCCTTGTAAAGGAATTTAAAGACCCAAAAACCTTGATTGATAAATGAGGTTTATTATGGGGTTTGGAAGTAAGATTAAGAGGTATTAGGTAAAGAGAGAAAGACACCAGAGCCAGGATGGTTCTGGTGGGCAGGAATCCTTTGACATGGCAGGCATAAGGATGCCATGTTTGGGACCTCTGCAAAGAGAGGACTCCAGTATAGCTCTTTTGTAATAAGGGGCTTTGGACAAGCTGAAGGGGCTCGTGGATGGAGTCCCAGGTCTGCTTGGGCTGTGTTTCAGCCAGGGTTAGAATTTGAATAGAATTCAATGGGTTTCTGGACTAAGCCAAATAACAAAAATGAAAACTGTGTTTAGGGTGGAGTCCCCTCCCTGAGGCAGAGTCCAAGGAGGTTTTAAGAGTTTGGGGGTTTCTTCATCAATAACAGTTTGATAGCTTTTTGGGCACATTTCCAAATTGTTCTCCAGAATAGTTGGATCATTTTATAACTCCACCACAATGCATTAGTCCCAATTTTCCCACAAATCTGCCAACATTTATCATTATCTTTTCCTATTAATGTAGCCAATCTGAGAGATATGATATGGTACTTTAGAGTTATTTTAATTTGCATTTCTTTAATCAAACTAATTTAGAATATTTTTTCATATTACTATAGAAGACTAATTTCTTCATCTGGAAATTGTTCATATGCTTTGATCATTTATCTTTTGGGGAATGGCTTGTATTCTTATAAATTTGACACATTTCTTCATGTATTTTAGACACAAGCTTTTTATCAGAAACAATGGCTAGACATTTTCCCCAGTTTTATACTTCCCTTTTAATCTTGTTTATAGTGGTTTTGTTTGTGAAAAACTTTTTTAATTTAATGTAATCAAAGTTGTCCATTTTTCATTTCTTAATGTTCTCTAGTTCTTCTTTAGCCATAATTTCCTTTATTCTCCAAATATTTGATAAGGGATATTTTACCTCTCCTAATTTGCTTTTGGTATCATCCTTCATGCCTAAATCATGTAACCATTATTTTGACCCTATTTTGATATGGGGTATGAGATGTAAGTCTATGTTGAATTTCTGACATATTATTTTCCAGTTTACCTAGCATTTTTGTGAAACAGTACTTATCCCAAAAGCTGGCGTTTGGGGAGATATAAATCATTTTTACAACTAAAATCTTTCTATGGGATATATAACTTTTAGTTTGTCAGTTGAAAAGCATCATGGAAATTAATTAAATCTTCCCAAAATTATTTTTAAAATATTTATTGAAAATGGTCTGCTTTTGATTCCAAATAAAACAGGTATCATTTTCTTCTCAATGGAGGAGCTGGAGGAAAGGAAAGAATATGAAACTCAAAATTTTCAAAATAAATGTTTTAAAAACGTTCTACTTTTTACACTTTCAGGCAGGGTTATATTTTACTTCACCTCTAGGAGCATAGTGCTCTAAGAAAAAAAAGAAAAACAATAATTTTCTCTGAAGCAAGTGCTCTGTCCTCATTCTCCCAGAATAAAATTGGTCCTCAAGGAGCTAGGGATATCCCTAAGGATTGAATATCACTCCTCTTACTGGCACAGTTTCCTATTGTGGTGTCAATGATTAATGCCCCATTAACAATTAGCATCAATTAGCTTTTTGAAAATAATTTATTTCAAAGTTATAACAAAAACAGAATTGCAAACATTTCTATTCAAATTCTAGGAAGAGACATTTGCATCAATACTACTTCAATTCCCAAGAAAAGTGGACTTAGATTTAAAGCTCCAACTAATTTACATCTAAAAATGTCATCACTGCTGGATGAATTTTCTATATCAGTGTCCCATTGGCTAGAATATGAAAGTCATTCTTCACTTCAGGACTTTGATATTGTGCTAGATGTCAAACCAAACAGAGTCTTGAATACTTGACTACAAATGGCTTGATCTCACAAGATGATAATCATCTCTAGTATCGTTTCTGTAGAATGAAATTCACATTTCCAAAGCAAAGAACCAAGGTGTATCTATGTTCACAGGCCACATATCATTCTCTGATGGAGAGAGCCTAAGGTCTCTCCCTTTATATCATTATTCCACTTCTCACCAGAACAGAGTAAGGCATGAGGGAGTAATACCAAAAATAATGGATGGTCTATTTTATACCATTGCCTCTGAATGAACTTCAATTCTAGAAACACAACCAAGCAAAGATACTGATCTTTTCTTTACCATATCTCTTCATGGCATTACCATTAAATCAAATGTTTCCAAAGAACTGCCATTGAATATTATAATGCCTGTTTGTATTCCCAACCACTTCTATGCAATCGCTTCAGCTATACACATTCCTCATAAAAACTAGGCTCATGGCCAGACCCTGTATCATTCCAAACATACTGTCAGTTTCATGCCAGCTTATTTTGAGAGAAGCTCATTCCCCATTAGTCATATAAACAAATAAAGTGAATTTAACACAAGCTCAAAAAGTAAAGACAAAAGTCAATGAATTGTAGTTTGTAAACACCTACAATACTTTTCAAATTGAATAACAGACAAAAAGGATAGAGCCTGAGGATCCCAGCTAAGAGGGAAATGGCTATATGCAGGAAGCAGTGGAAAGAGTACTTGCCTTGAAGTCATAACAAATCTAGAGTTGATTCCTATTTCCACTAGTTGTATAACTATGAGCACATTAATTAAGCCATCTGTACAACAGGTTCTACAAAATGGGGTGATACCTACCTATAGTACCTATGTTGTAATTCTATTATATCACATTATATCATGTTAGATGTGATGACCCTTTAGGCAATATAGACATGTTTGATATTATTAACAAAATCATGAATTAAAGTCAATTTAATTAAGGTCAAGATTTGAGAAGGTCTTGAAATTTTGTGAGGGGTATAGAAGTATGACTCTGAATGAGGCAGAGGTAGAATAAAACAGTGACCTGAATGAATTAGTGCATAAAACTTGTTGCTACATAAGGCAGGAGTTTAAAATTCAGCATTGACATGGGGTACCGGAATGCATATGTAGTGAATACATAATTTGACTAGGATCCAGATCCTAGTCAAACCAAATTGGATAAGGATAAAGCAAAGAAAAGTAACTTTTGTAAATATATTTTAAATAAATAGCAAACTTCTGGGCTTCTTATAGTCTTTTGCAAAGGAAAAGGATATATCTAGAATGCAGAAAGGAACTTAGAGACATGGGTTTAAGATTAACATCATAACAAGAGGTAGGAAAATGGCCTCATAGAACTAAGGGTATTGAACATCAGGCTTCATGATGTTTGATCTTTTTGTTTACCTCATCTTTTAGTAACTCTCTAGGGAGAGATCAACAAAATAAAAGCTACTGGCTGCTTTTATAGAAATATTCTGTAAGTACATTGTTGACAAGCTAGTTTGAACCCTGGAGGGTCAGTACAAGTCATTGGAGGATTTGGAGCCAACAGAATAAACTTCATGAGTTTGAAAGAACATTCTAGTAAACATTTCTGCAGAAAAGAAACTGATAATGGAAAATTTTAAGGATCAGTGATTTCTTAAAGTCATTTGTCTTGGTTTTAAGTCTCACCATCCTAGTTATCTTCTTATGGATGTGCTCTAGTTTGTCAATGTCATTTTTAAAATGTTATGCCTTAGGAATGCCTGCAACATTTTACAGATAGCTATTTCCCCTGTGATAACTCTATAAGCAGAATCATGGGGCTGTCCAGTACATTTAAAGAAAACCTAAGGGTAGAACTGACCTTTTCCAGCTAAGGTATAAATGTATAGAGAGCACCAGTTAGCCTACAAATGCTGACAATTGTTTCACATTCTTTGGGGAACTCAAACTATGCATGTTCACCAGATCTGATTCTTAACTCATATTCTTTTATCTTTTCCCATGGACTTAATATACACCTTTGATCTAGGTTTCACCACTTGGCTCTGACCCTTAAATTCATCAACCAAAGATTAGTAAGCAATCTTAAATCTTCAATATCAGAAAAAAGCTTCTAGTCCCTCATTAAGTAGGGACTACCATCCAAACCCCCCAGCCACTGTCCATGTACCAAAATTATGCTCACATCTTTATTCTGGGTCCTTTATCCCTTTAAATGCTCTCTTTTCTAATACAGAAGCTAGAGATACCACAAAACTATGTAAATCATATATAATTGCCAGTACTTGCTCATCACAGTTCTCCAAATATTAGAATATTTCCCAACATGGGTCAATAAAAACATGGGCTTATAAAAGTTGATAGGTTTGTGTGGGGGGAAAAGGAAGGCTACTCCTTATATATCTGTTGCCTCTTTAACACTGAAGCATCATCCTCTTCTTATATCCATCAATTCACATCTTCAGTTTCATGATCAAAATATATACTACTCTTTCTCTAACAACTCACAACACAAATCATTTCAAATCTTGATGAGAATTAGATAAGTATCTAAATGAAATTAGGGTTAATTGAGGTCTAGTAGCAGGTTCGGGGTACAGGGAGTCAAATAGAGCTCCCTTGAAACCCTTTTGGATTCGGTGCAATGAAAATGGAATAAATATGTTCTTATTTAGTTGAGAAAAAATTCTAAACATTTCTGAGAAGGGATCATCCAACCTCTGCTTGGAGACTTCCAATGAGAGGGAATCCACTATTGCACAAGATAGTCAAGTCCACTATTTTGATATTGCAAGGAAATCTTTTCCTGACATCAAGCTAAAATATCCTCCCATACATCTTCCATACTTTGTACCCAATTCTACCTGCTGGAGATAAAGAGAACAAGTATAATTTCTTTTTACCGTAACAGTCCTTCAGCTAGTAGAAGATAGATATTTCCATCATAAGTCTTCATTTCACCAGGCTAAACATCTTAGGCATGTAGATTATATAAAACTCTGGGTTATTATTTTAATATCTCTGCTCAGACCACATCTAGAGTATAGTATTCATCTGTGAGTAGCACATTTTGGAAGAGATATAAGTAAGCCATAACTGCAAAGCCAAGAGAAAATTATCAATGAAACTTGAAATCATGTCATATTAAGATCAGTAGAAGAAAGTGAGGGTGCTTAGATAAATGAAGAGAAGACTTCCAGTAGGAAGATCACTATCTTCAAATATTGAATCTTTGTAAAATAAAGGAAAGAATTTACATAAAGAATTTACATAAAGCAAACACTGTCTGAGTAAAAGATACTGGGAAAAAGGCAGAGTAGGTCAGAAAATCCAAACTCTGCAGATTTCCCCCACAAACAAAACAAAATTTCTACTTGAGGCAAACATAGACTGGCTCAACCCAAAAAGATGGGAACAAAGACCTTAGAAATGAAATTTAATTGATGTGAAGGGTAAATATCTCTTAGCTAGCTCTGCAGAAATAGCAAGCAGGGAGTTCTGATGCCAGTTGGGTGACAATGTAGCCTCAGTCTCAAACACAAAACCTTTCAAAATCTGCATGTGAATCAGGCAAAGACTGAGGGAACCTCAGGTGATAAGGAATGTCAGGCCCAAAAGTGTTTCTGATACACGTGGGAGAAAAGAAACTATTACATTTAGTGATGTAGAAGCAGTGGGGTAGAAATGCTGCTGACTCTGGGCACTTGCAGTTGAGTCAGAGGGGAAATGGAAAATGAAACCAGAGGCACTATCTCTCCAACCTGCCTCCCCTCAGATTAGAGATGCTTATACTAATAATTTTACATTTTTTTAAATGAACAAGAAAAAGAAAAGGATCCCAACTATAGAAACTTATGGAACTAGGGAAGAGAAGAGTCTTCTTCAGAGGAAGATAGTGAAATTAAAAAAAAAAAAAAAAAAGAAAGAAAAAAAAAAAAAACCCTTCTATCCCAAAGAGTGAGTACCCTTAAATGGTTATCTATCCAGAAAGAATTTATAGAAGATTTAAAATACTTTTAAAATCAAATAAGAGAGATTGAGGAAGATCTTAAAAAAAAAAAGAAAAGAAAAACCATCCAAGAAAAACAAGATTAAAAAAAAAGAAAGAAAGAAAGTTAATCAACTAGAAAAGGAAATAGTCTTTCCCCCCTTTTTTCTTTTCTTTTCTTTTTCTTTCCTTTTTTTTTTTTTTTTTTTTTTTTTTTGTGAGACAATTAGGGTTAAGTGACTTGCCTAGGGTCACACAGCTAGGAAGTGTTAAGTACCTAATGTCAGATTTGAACTTAGGTCCTTTTGATTCAAAACCCAGTTGCTCTATCTAGTATGCCATCTAGCTGCCCTAGAGATATACAGGCTTAAAGAAGAAGAAAATAATTCTTTGAAAATTAAAATTGGACAAGGAGAAGCCAATGAAGGTATAAGAGATTTAAAACAACAAAACAAAATGCTGAGGATGAAAAAATAGAAGAGAATTTGAAATAACTTAGGAGAAAAGCAACCAATTTAGAGAACAAATCAAGAAGAGAAAATAAACGAATAACTAAACTACCTGAAAACTGTGACCAAAAAAAACAAAAGAAAAGAAACTTGACACAATAATACAAGAAGGATAATGTCCTGAAGTAATAGAACATGAGGTGAAAGTAGAAATAGAATCTATCAATCACCCCTTCAAAGAGATCCTACAAGGAAAACAAGTAGGAACATTATTGCTAATGTTTTTTGGCCTTAGATGAAAGATAAAGTTTTACAAGAAACAAACCTGTTTTAAAAAATTCAAATGTGCTGGAACAATAATCGCAATTGTACAGGATTTGCCAGCAGCTACAATAAAAAGATTGCAGGTCCTGGAATAGTATACATTGACAATCAAAAGAATAAATCTGCAGCCAAAATATCATAACTAGTAAAACTAAGCGTGGTATTGAATGAAAATAAAATTTGCATCCAGTTAATTTACAGATTTTCAGGATTTGGTCTTAACCAAATCTGGATTCATAGAAGATTTAATATATAAGAGCCAACATCAAAAACTAATTTCAAGGGACTCAACAATGTCAAAATGTTTATATTTTATATGCCCAAGATTGATTTTATTAACTGGGTAGTTCAAAAGAAAAATTGATGCAGAATTAAGCATAATCTAACTCTAAAAAGCAAAACTATCTAGGAAAAGGTAAAAATAATAATTAGGCTATATGAATAAGGTAGAAAGGAAGAACTTATGTAGAGTCATTAGATAGGGGAGGAGGGCTGGGTAGTTCTGAAAAATTTACTCACATAGGGAATTGATTAAATAGAGAATAATATATATATATATATGTGTGTGTGTATGTATGTATGTATACACCATGAGGAATATAGCACCTTTCAAAATCCATAAAGAAATAAGTGGGGAGGGAATAGAATAAAGTGTGGCATACAAAGGTGTGTATATGCATATCAATGGGGCAAAGTATGTATTTTAATGAGAAAGGAATAAAGGAAGAGGAAAGGAGTAAGAGGAGAAGATAAGGAAGTGATACAAGATGGGAGATTAAGTAACACCAAGGAGTAGAACTAAAGTAGAGAAAACTTATCAGGGATAGGAAATAGATATACAGAAACACTATAACAAGGATCAGGATTAGAATTTATTAAGGAAAAAAAAAGTAGGGCTAGTAATCATTGATTTCAGACAAAATCAAACTAAAAGACTCAAGCAAGAGAGAAATCGACATTATGTATTAGCCATATTAATATTGTCTATATGTGTGTATGTTCATATGTGTATATCTGTGCATATAGGTGCATGCATGTGTCTATATAAAATATGGATGGTGTGTGTGAATGTATGTATGTGTGTATGTATACAAATATTTATACATGCGCTCAACTTTGCTTTATGAGGAGATGAAACAGGAAAAAAAATAGAGTTAAAAGTACACAGCAGAGAACAAAAGAATAACCTATAAGAAAACAAAGATGAATATAATCTCTTCTATTATTACATATGCTTTCTTTGAATGGAAATTTATTGTAACCTATTTTGAATCCTCTCTGATGTTACGTTGGGTACATGACAGTGTTTTTGTTTTCTTTTTTTTTTTTTTCTTTTCCTGTCAAATTCAATTTATAAGAAAAGAAGAACTAACTTTTATTTAGCTTCAGGCCAATGAGTAGCAATTATAGGTACTTAGACTTCAGTTTAATTTAGGAACATTAATTTGGCAACTGTTTAAAGGATGGAATGGAGTCCAGAGATATGTGAAGCAGGGAGATCAATTAAGAGGCTATTATAATAGAGGCAGTAAGAAGGCCTGGAAATAAGGTGGTGGCAAAGAAGGGGATTGACACAAAAAGCATTGTGGAGTTAGAAACAGTAAGACTGATAAACTAAATTAATATGAGTAATGAGTAAGAGTGGGGAGTGAAGGATGGCACCAAGGTTACAAACGTGAGTGACATGGGAAAATATAGAAATTCAAAAAAGAGCATGAGTATGTATATGTGTGTTTATGTATACAAATATTTATACATGTGTTCAACTTTGCTTCATGAGGAGATGAAACAGGAAAAGAAAAAAGAATAGAATTAAAAGTACAGAGTTTGTTTGTTTGTTTTGTATTTGGTTATTGTGGTGGTTGTTTGGAAATATATAAGTTCTATTTGGGACATGCTGAAATTCAGATGCCTAGAGGACATCCAGTTCAAAATATCCAACCTTCAATTTCTGATGTACTACTGAAAACTAGATGAGATAATGGGGCTCAAGATATAGAGCAATACAAATATCATGTAATCATGAAATATTTGTAGAATTAAAATCCACTGAATTAAAATTACCTAGAAAAGAATGTCATTATATAGATCTATCTTTCTTTATGTGATTAATGGATTCTTAAAAAGATATCAAAGTCAAATTTCTGTGAACCAAATTATTTTAAATACTTATAATTAGAATTCAGAAGTTACACATTTTTGCAAAAAACATACAGCACCTATCGAGGAAATTTCTCAATTTATCTATCATTGTGTAATCAGCAGCCACTACAAATCAAAGTTTTATATATTATTTTAATGATTGTCTTGATTTAAATTTGTAATAATTCAGATTAATATAAAAAATTCTCAATGCTTCAGAGTTAATCATTTTCCCATTTTTTCCAGAGATTCAGTTGTTAAACATTTACTAGCATATCTGTATATTTCTCTTCAAACATTACTTCAGTACATCAGAGAACAGTCAAGAAATGACATCATCACCATCTTGAGGTCTAGTGACTCTAGGCTAGTAATAAGAAAGACTAGTAGTAGTGGTAGTCATGGAAACATTAGAATTTATATAGCACTTTTTTTTGGCTGAGTGCTTTATCTCCATTATCACATTTGGGCTTCACAATACTCCTGTTAGTGTCACACAGCTACAATATCTGAGACAGGATTTAAACTTTTTTTTGTTTGTTTGTTTGTTTTTGTTTTTGTTTTTGTTTTTTTTACTGCAAACACACTACATTATCTAGGTATGATTAAAAGTTTATTTCTGCCTCCCCCATATGGGTAGAAATGATGGATAAGGACTCTGCTGCTGTTGCTAGTAGTGATGCTTGTAGTAGCAGCAATAAAACTAATATACATAGTATTTTAAGGACCATCAAGCATTTTCATCATAACAATCTATAAGATAGATCATATGATAAAGAAAATAAGGAAAATGCAGCTCATAGATCTTGTGACTTGTCCATTTAACTGTATGCAAAGCAAATATTAGAACTAGAATTTGACCCTATTCTTCCTATCTTCAGAATTAGCACAATACTCACCAGTTTTCCTTCAGTGACTACTTCTTCTTGAATAATGGCACAAAATGTGGACTTACTAAAATGACACTGAGTTCAAGCCAGAAAAATAGAGATAGTTCAGCAATACTCATCATCTAAGAATTGAATCATGGCCAATGAGATTGTTGTTCACAAGCTTGACTACAACTATATCCTTAAAGCTCAAGCACTTGCAGAAGCTCATAACTTTTTTTTTTCTTCCTGAGACTATAGGATCATAATTTGTATTAAGCTCTTACCAACAACTACAGCTGAACAAAGTCAAAGGACTTAAGGAGTTAGCAATGAGGAGTGTCTTTGATTTTTTTTAACTTAGAAAACAATAAGCAATAACCATTGAAAAGTACCATCTGCCCATGAAGTGACCTTAAGTCCACCTCTGTTAGAGAGATTAAGGATGTTTTAACAAAGAGAAAAATCTATGAGTTGATTTATGACAGGGATAAGATTTTAGGCCTGTGATAAAACAGCAATAACTTTCAGCAAAATAAATTGAAGCATCCACAAGTCAAGGCCAAAATGCAAAGAAGGATATGGACATGAAAAACTGCCAGGCCAACATATGATTTTTAAAACTCAGGTTATCTAAGTTATCTATGAATTAAGTTTCCAGAGACCAATTCCTTTAATATAAGGATCTATAAATTGCAAGTAGACATCAGAAAAAAAAATTTGAAAATCATCTTGATAAAGATGCATCCAACCTATTGGTATCTGTGTGTGATTTTCATGCCATGCCCTAGTGACTTCATGTCCCCATATTTGCCCTTTTAACTCCTTCCTACCCTTTGAAGTCTAACTTAAATATTTATTTCTTCATTAAGCTTTCCTTCATCTTCAAAAAAGAAACAATTAGTATCTCTCCCAAGATGTTCTCTATTACTCACGTTCTCTTCTACATTATTGTTAGAATTTAGTATTGTATTATTGTGCAACTATCATACAATAATAGACTTTAGAATTTTAAGGGATCTTAAGAGATCATCTAATAGAGTCTCCTCTTAAAGAGAAGGAAAGTGAAACAGAGTCAAAATTACTTCCCCGAAGTCACATAAATAGTGCTATAACGTAAGCTGAATTTGAGCAATTTTTCTCACTAAGATTAGGAAGTGACATACATTATGACCTCTCAGACAAATAATGTTACCTAGGACCACTAAAATCTTCTAAAACCAGATATATTTAAAACCTCTAATTTTCACTGAAAACTTAAAAGTAAGAGCAGCTAGGTAACGTAGTGGATAGAGCACCAGGCCTGAAGTCAGGTGGATCTGAGTTCAAATCTGTTCTCAGATCCGCATAAATCCTCAACATTTTTATACATTACCAACACAATCCAACAGCAAGAGATACAAAGAGAAATTCCATTCAAAATAACGGTCGATAGTATAAAACATTTGGGAATATATCTACCAAAGGAGAGTCAGGAATTATATGAGCAAAATTACAAAACACTTGCCACAAAAATAAAGTCAGATTTAAATAATTGGAAAGATATTCAGTGCTCTTGGATAGGCCGAGTGAATATAATTAAGATGACAATACTCCCTAAACTAATCTATTGATTTAGTGCTATACCAATCAGACTTCCAAGAAACTATTTTAATAACCTAGAAAAAATAACAACAGAATTAATATGGAACAACAAAAGGTCGAGAATTGCAAGGGAAGTAATGAAAAAAAAATTAAGTGAAGGTGGTCTATCTGTACCTGATCTAGAACTGTATTATAAACCAACAGTCACCAAAACCATTTGGTATTGGCTAAGAAATAGACTAGTTGATCAGTGGCATAGGTTAGGTTCACAGGACAAGATAGTGAATAAAAATAGCAATCTAGTGTTTGACAAACCCAAAGATCCCAACTTTTGGGATAAGAATTCATTATTTGACAAAAACTGCTGGGAAAACTGGAAATTATTATGGCAGAAATTAGGCATGGACCCACATTTAACACCACATACTAAGATTAGGTCAAAATGGGTCCAAGATTTAGGCATAAAGAACGAAATCATAAATAAATTGGAGGAACAGGGGATGGTTTACCTCTCAGACTTGTGGAGGAGGAAGGAGTTTGTGTCCAAGGGAGAACTAGAGACCATTATTGATCACAAAATAGAAAATTTTGATTACACCAAATTAAAAAGTTTCTGCACAAACAAAACTAATGCAAACAAGATTAGAAGGGAAGTAACAGGTAAAGGTTCTGATAAAGGCCTCATCTCCAAAATATACAGAGAATTGACTTTAATTTATAAGAAATCAAGCCATTCTCCAATTGATAAATGGTCAAAGGATATGAACAGACAATTTTCAGATGATGAAATTAAAACTATTTCCACTCATATGAAAGAGTGTTCCAAATCACTATAGATCAGAGAAGTGCAAATTAAGACAACTCTGAGATATCATTACACACCTGTCAGATTGGCTAAAATGACAGGAACAAATAACGATGAATGTTGGAGGGGCTGTGGGAAAACAGGGACACTGATGCATTGTTGGTGGAGTTGTGAAATAATCCAACCATTCTGGAGAGCAATCTGGAATTATGCCCAAAAAGTTATCAAAATGTGCATACCCTTTGACCCAGCCCTACTACTGGGCTTATATCCCAAGGAAATACTAAAGAAGGGAAAGGGACCTGTATGTGCCAAAATGTTTGTGGCAGCCCTTTTCATAGTGGCTAGAAGCTGGAAGATGAATGGATGTCCATCAATTGGAGAATGGTTGGGTAAATTATGGTATATGAATGTTATGGAATATTATTGTTCTGTAACAAATGACCAACAGGAGAAATACAGAGAGGCTTGGAGAGACTTACATCAACTGATGCTGAGTGAAATGAGCAGAACCGGAAGATCATTATATACTTCAACAATGATACTGTACGAGGATGTATTCTGATGGAAGTGGATATCTTCAACATAGAGAAGAGCTAATCCAATTCCAATTGATTAATGATGAGCAGAATCAGCTACATCCAGAAAAGGAACCCTGGGAAATGAGTGTAAACTGTTATTTTTACCTTCTGAATCCAATTCTTCCTGTGAAACAAGAAATTCGGTTCTACACACATATATTGTATCTAGAATATATTGTAATATATTTAACATGTATAAGACTGCCTGCCATCTGGGGGAGGGGGTTGGGGGAGGAAGGGAAAAAATCTGAACAGAAGTAAGTGCAAGGGATAATGTTATAAAAATCACCCATGCATATGTACTGTCAAAAAAAAGTTATAATTATAAAATAAAATAAAAATTAAATAAAAAAAAACACTTCAGAGTATAGGGAAAAAAAGAAAGAAAGAAAAACAATAAATTTTAACAAAATTAAATGGAGAAAAAAATGAGAGGCCTTCCTAAATAAAGAATCATCAATCAATAAAAAAAAAATCTGTTCTCAGACAATTAACACTTCCTAGCTGTATGATCCAGCACAAATTAGTCAAATGCCTGGCAAGTCCTGCAGTTTAATAGTGAAAGGTATTAGATCAATCCTTGATTAAATTAATGAGTTTTCCCAAAAGCTGACCAAAAAAAAAAGTATTAAATTCATCAGTCTATGTAATTATAAGGTAGCCACTAGATAAGATTACCCAACAAATACAAAAAAACAAAAAACAAAAAAAACTTTCAAATATTAGCCAAAATTAGCCATATACTTATACCCTAAATAACAAACAAGCTGACCTTATTCAAAGATCCCTCTCTTCCTCCTCTCCAAGGGGAAAAAAAAGAGTTTTCATCTTTCTGTTTGCAGCAAGGTGGGCAGAATATTTCTTGTCATATTACCTATTAGTAATGGCACCTTGCAACAGAAGCTCATGGCAGCAGTGATCAAACTGAGAAGTTGAATCAAAGAAACAAACAAACAGAAAAAAGAAATTAGGAAATTGCATCTGGACTTAGGATTCTTCGCAGTGTACATGTCTCAAGTTGCAAAGGGGAGACTTATGTGGGTTTCATTTTTTTTTCTAACAGATAATAGGAGCAACAGACCAGCTGAGGTATCACAAAAGTAGAAATAATGAGGACTATAGCCAACCATCAGAGTCACATGCTCCAACCAAGATATAATATAGAACTTTGTTAGAGCAATCACCTAGCAGAGCAAGTCAATGCATAAAGACATCTCACCTCAGAAAGAGAATTATGAGGACTTCAAGAGCCCTTCAACATTAGATGTATATACTCACATGCTATATCCACACAGTCTACCTCCATGTGTGCTTTTTTACTACTAAGTTCTCTATGTGTACACTTTTCCCACTAATGATGGAATTTGCAGAGTAAGGGTATGAGGTTATTATTGGGAGAAAATTTTGGATTTGGGAGAGGAATAGGTTCATTTGGATTTGAACCAAACATGAATTTTCCAAAAAACCATAAACGGCTTTAGGAGGATCTAATAGATTTTCATATAACTCTATGTTATTACATCCTCCTAAAGCATCTAATAAATTTTCACATAGAGTTATATTGGTTCAGTGACTATATATTTGGGAAATAAGGCCTTTACCAGAGAAATTTACTCTATTTTTTTCTAAATTTCTCACTTCTAATTTTGGCTGCTTTAGTTTTGTTGATGCAAAACATTTTTTTTTAATTTTCAGATAATCAGAAATATCAATTTTATTTCCTACAATCTTCTCCATCCTTTGGTCATAAACTCTTCCCTTATTCATAGATCTTATAGGTATATTTTTTCATATTCCCCTAACTTACTTATGATATCACCCTTTATGTCAAAATCATTTATTCATTCTGACTTTTTATTACACAGTGTGAGTTGTTGATCCATGCCTAGTTTCATCTAAACTACTTTCACCTTTTCCTAGGAATTTTTTTTTCCAAATATTGAGTTCTTACCCCCAAAATGTAGATGTTTAAATTTATTAAACACTGGATTACTTTTTTGTCCATTTATTGTTCATTGTCTATCTGATCTATTTCACTTGTCTGTTCACTTTTATTTTCTATTCAATATCAGATAGCTTTGATGATACAACTTTGTAATGTGGTTTGAAATCTGGAAATGTTAAGCCAAATTCCTTCCCTTTTTTTCCCATTAATTCTCTTGACATATTGACCCTTTGTTTTTCCAGATGGGTTTTTAAAATTATTTTTCTATTTCCTTAAAATTATTTGGTGGTTTAATTAGTGTGTATTGAACAAGTAAATTAATTTGAATAGAAATGTCATTTTTGCTATATTGGATTGACCTATCCATGAGCAATTAATATTTCTTCAGTTGCTTACATCTGTCTTTATTTGTGTGAAAAATGTTTTGTAAGTGTCTTAATATAGCCCTTGGGTTTGTCTTGGCAGAAGAATTCCTGGATATTTATATAATTAGTTATTCTCTTCCTGATGGCAATTTATATGTTTATTTTACATGCTGCAAATTTGCTAAAGTTAGCAACTGTTTCAATTATTTTTAGTTGATTCTCTAGGGTTCCCTAAATATAGTCATATCATCTGCAAAGAATGATTGTTTTGTTTCCTTGCTTCACCCCACATCTTATTGAACACTTCAAGTTTATGCCCATTACAGACAGTTTACTCTTCATTTTAGATAAATACTATTTATCATTTGAAAACTTCACTTATTCTCTTTTTATCCATTTTTGCCTTGAAAGAGTATACTCTGTTTTGGGGGGAGGTTATTCTTAGATGGAATCTTAGTTCTTTTGCCTTCAGCAATATTATAATCCAAGCCCTCTAACATATTAGCTGAAAAATCTTATGTGATTCTGACTGTGGTTTCCTGGTATTTGAATTTTTTTCTGACTGCTTGAAGTGTTTTTTTTTTTTCTTTGACCTGAAAACTCTTGAATTTGGCTTTAATATTCCTGGAGGTTGCATTTGCAGAACCCTTTCGGGTGGTGATTTCTGGATTCCTTTGATTTCCATTTTGCTTTATGGATCAGTTTTCCTTGATTATTTCTTGAATATGTAGGATCTTTGGTCCTGGATTTCAAATATCCAATAATTCTTAAATTATCTATATGCTTGTATAATTTTTTGAGTTCATATGATTCTCATTTTGTACGTTGGCCTTTTCTGTCATCGTTTTAGCTTATATGGTAAAATTATTTTATTGTTGTTTGCTTATTTTTCTGACCTAATTTTTGATTTTGAACTTTGTGTTAAAGTTGAGCTTTGTTCCTGGCATAGTAGCAAGGGGCATTATGTTAAGCATTAGACCTTTTCACATTGTTTTCAGAGGTAGTTCTGGGAGTTAGTTTTGGATGTTTCCAAAGTGGTGTGATCTAAGAAGAGGTGTTGACATTGTTATCTTGTGTGTACTCTGGTCCTTGTCCAGGAAGGGTCTCTAATACTTTGCCACCAAAAGCAATATTGCTCTACAGGGCTCCTGCTTTCTCCTAACTAAGAGTGCTTTTCTCATCGAACAGTAAATATAGGTAGTAGAACTGCTAGACAAGATCTGGTCCTGCATCCAGTGACAGCACAAGGTTGTCCTGTAATCTCTTTCTGAATAATTGCCAGATCCCCTGCCTGCCTTTTCATTGAGAGATCCTGATGCTGCTGCTGATTCTATCACCATTACCTAGTCCTACCCCCTTGACCTCTAGGCCAGTCTCCATCCCTGTGTCACAGATCTCTCTTTCCAGCTTCCTAAGTTGTCTGGGACTTTAAGAATATCTCACTTCGGCTTTTTGTTCACACTGCTACTCTATAATTTTATTTGAGGTGTTATTTTAAAATTGTTTGAAGAGTAAATATTTGGAGAGCTAAACTGAATGCTTTCTCTATTCTACATGTGGGCTCTATGTCCCAAAAATCTATTTCTGTTAAATCTGGGTCTCCTAATTCCAGTGATCTGGACTGTTTTAACTCCTCCTGAAAAACATGGGAGCTCTGTGAATCCAGGACCTCTCCACATTCTTACTGAATCACCTGCAGGTACCTGACCAGTCAAATTTGCTGCAACTCAAAACTCCTGACCTCCAGAAATCACCCAGGAGGAAAAGTAATATCAGATTTATTGATTCACACTCCTGAAGTACAATTCGGTATCAGAAACTCAAACTTTGATTTTTAGGCAAAAGAATTCAGGGATATAACCGAGTGTTCTTTTTTCATTAACTGTATGAGTGGATGTTTTAAGACCAATGGACATTATGGCTTCATTCCAATCTGGAGAAGCAGCTAGACATGTGATCAACCATTTTTCTATTGTAGAAATTTCACATGCATTTAAGACAGTTTATGGATTGGCTTACAAATACTTTGCCTTTAGGTGTTTTTGCATTGAATTTGACTTTGCCCATTCCATTGGCATTTCTTATAATCCTATTAGTAAAGTCATTACTGCACAGACTATCCCCAAGATCTTCTCTTCTAAACAAGAGAAGGGAATTTTGGGATATGTGATTGCTTACAATTTTTAAATTTTGATTTTACATTTTTAAACATTTTTGATTTTACATCTTCAAAGTATTTTGATCTTGCTAAGTTATTTTGATTTTACATTTTAAAGTTATTTTGGTTTTATATTTTTAATCTATTTCGGTTTTACACTTTTAAATTATTTTGGTTTTACATTTTTAAATTCTTTGCCTTTTACCTTAGCAATGCACTTCGGGCATACACAGAAAGTGCAGCTAAGTGATAGACTGACTAACTTTTGTCTGACTTTTGTTAATCTTTTTGACAACAACTTTGTTTCCACTGTGATGTGGAAAGGCCTGGATGGCATTTGGAAAGGCCCAAGTTGGGCCCCGGGTACATTCCTTCCTACGTGCAGATCCAGCAGCAGAGTTCATCCCCACCAGAGACATTTGTAACCTGGGGATCCAAGAGAAGGACCAGATAACTGCCCAGAGGGACCAGCCAGATGTCCTCAGCCCTTCAGACGCTGATGACAGCAATGTCCCTCCTGACCATGACACCAGAGACATCAGACCCAGTTCCAGTATTGCAGCCAAAATGGACTGTTTCGGGTGATATGCAATATAAAATTGGTAGTAAGAATTACTGTTGTACACAACAATGCTTCATAAGAAAGTGAGCTTTGTTAAGAAAAGATAATGAGGAATATATGAAAATTCTAGATATCTGAAGGAGAGTTCCTTTCACATAGAAGAAGAAAAAACAGTAAAAAGAGAAGTCTGTGGTGCCCAAATAACAACTGACAATGTAGAGAAGAAGGATTTGTACCTAAGTTCTCTGAGTCCAGAATCAGTAATCTTACCACTAGAAGTATAACAGGGCCAAAGACATGCTATTTGATATTTTGCAAATATCTAACCTGGATGATGTCATAAATTACTACCAAATTCTTAACAAAACTTTGCAAATGTATTAAATGAGACAACAGTGTAGTAGAAAAAGTGTTGGACTTAATGAATACTGCATATGACTAGATATAACTATGACATAACTGTGAATGATAACCTCTGCATTTCAATTTTCTTATTTTTATAGTAAAGAGTAAATCATCTAGTACCTATTTAAGATGGGATCCATTATCTTAACCCTTATCACCCATGTAAGATAGTCTTATTTTCTTTAAAAAAGAACTAAAAGGGGACAGCTAGATTGAGCAGTTGATGGATCACTTGCCTTGGCGTCAAGAGGATCTGAGTTCAAATATGGCCTCAGACAGTTAATACTTACTAGTTGTGTGATCTTGGGCAAGTCACAACTCCAATTATTTTGGGGAAAAAAAAAAGATTAAAAGTATCATTGAGATTTGCCTGACTCAGGGGAGCTCAGGTTGTTGATATCACCTCCTGGGCGTATGTATATGTGTATGTAGCTATGCTCTGATGAAAACCATGATGGCAACTCCTAAGAAAGAGAGTTTTGCTCAGATGAATCAACTTTAATGTTCTCCATATCTTCTTTTCAACAATGAGGTGATTCAGGCCAATCCCAATAGACTTGTGATGGAGAGAGTAATTGGCATTCAGAGAGAGAACCACAGGGACTAAATGTGGATCTCCACATAGTTTTTTCACTTTTTTTTTTTGTTGTTGTTTGCATGCTTTTTGTTTTCTTTCTCATTTTTTCCCTTTTTGAGCTGAATTTTTGTGCAGTGTGATCAATGTGGAAATATGTATAGAACAATTACATGTCTTTTAACATATACTGGATTACTTACTGTCTAGAAGATGCTGTGGGGGGAAGGAGGGAGAAAAATTGGAATGCAAGGTTTCGCGAAAGTGAATATTGAAAATTATCTTTGCATGTATTTTGAAAATAAAAAGCTATTATTTGCAAAACATATAAATAAATGTCCTCCACATCTATCTAGTCTACTATAAAGACTAAATAAATCTTCTGTTAAATGGCAAATAACCTCCAAGTGGCTCATCATTTCAACATCAAGCATGTACTACAAGCAGATTGACCTGAGTGTTAAAGTTCAGTACTGAACACTGCCTCCCAAATTCATAGCGGCAGGATTATATGAGATTACATAGGGCATTTATAATTATTTATAACATTGTTAACAGACATGGGGAAAAAAGGAACTCTGCTAATGTTAATTCATATATATTTTTTCTTACGAGGAATTCTCAGCATGAAAACTTATAATATCATAACAATATGTAGTAAGAACTTGTAAGTCAGAGGAACTGAGTTAGAATCCTAGTTTTGACACTCCAACTGGACAACCTTGGATTGTTATACTAATAACCTAGGCCTCAGTAAAACATGAAGGTATTTGCATTTTTCCTCACAAGGTTGTTATGAAGAAAGACCCTAGTAAATATTACAACTTCTTTATAAATGAATTACTCATATATTGGATAACTTGCCATCTAGGGGAGGGGATGTGTTGAAGGAGAGGAACATTTGAAACACAAGATTTTGTAAGGGTCAATGTTGAAAAATTATCCAATCATATGTTTTGAAAAGAAAAAGCTTTAATTAAAAATATGAGTTACTACTACAACTCTTGTAGCATATCACCAGTATTATTTTCAAGCAATGCCTGAATCACACAGATTTGATGCCAAAGGCAGGCATACTGTGTTTAAAAAAAAAAAAAAAAAACCTGCTCTATTGAATATCATCAGCAAAATCAATTATTATACAAGATACTAATTTTATAGGAAGATTTCAGATAGAGAACAGAAAGAATCTTTAATCTCACTCCAGAGTTTCTACAATACTTTGATCCTGTAGTAGTCACATTAGCTTCTAAAAAAACAAAAGCAGGTGGTGAGACTTTTAGATAAATGTATTTTTACTCAACATAAACTTCTATGATACTTTAATCTTAGAAACACCTCTGACAACTGCTAAGCAACTTAATTCCAATACAAGAATTAAAAATGAAATAAATGAAGATAAAAAATTAAGCAAACTGTGACAAAATTTCAATAATGGATTAATTAATTCTCTCTTTAATTGGTGGAAGTACAAGAATAATTAGCCCTCCAAATGGATTAAGAGCTATAATTTGTATTAAAAGTACTTTTAAGTCAAAATCTACATCTGTTTATTTCCTTTTAGATTGTTTTGTCCAGACCCATTAGTCCAACCTGCAAGATAAGTCTATGAACTAGTAGACCATTAACATTGTTTATTCATCCATTATGTTATCTACATCTGATACCACAGCAACCAGGCTACTTCCTTGGTTTAAAAAAAATATTCCTGGTTCAACATATATTTCAATATGCCTGAGAGTAATTAACTTTCCCCAAGATTAAATAAAAATAAATCATTTTGATTAACCTAAAGAATCTATTTGTGATTATGTTATCATGATTAAAGAAATAGTCCCCCATAATGGACACAAATACACACTGACAAGATTTTCTAGAATAGCCTAGGGGAAATAATTTGAATGCTTTTCTTATTGGAAAAACTTTTCATTTGAAATTTTAATTTTATAAAGTTTATATTTTATTTCTAAAAAATATCCCTCTTTGGTTAGCATGAAGTCCACAGAAACTAATTTTGATTTGCTGTCTTTTTTTTTTTTTTTTTCAGTTTTGAACTCTAAAATGCTTAGGATAGGGAGAGTTTGGAAGTGTCTTACAGTTAACAATTGAATGGATCATTTTGGCTCAAATGACTGGTAAATTCAGTCAAATATTTGGAAAACAATTTAGCTCATATTTTCATTGAATTGGCTCTTTATTTGCCTAAATGAACCTAATTCCTTGATTATTTATTGTTAGTCTCCTGACAACCTCATTATGAACTTTTATGCTTATGTAGGACTTTGGACTCCTATCCATCTAATCCTGTGCTTTGACTAGGAAGCATTGAAAATCTTTCTGGTTTCAAGATCAGTTCCTTATGGTTTCAGTTACATCTCCCTGCATCCCCTCTACTTTTTGCAATTCTAACTCTGAGAAGACCAATCAAATCAATATTATCATTCCTGAGAAGGTTGGTCAACAAGCATTTACTAAGTACCTTTTATGTGTCAGGTACTGTACTAATCACTGGTGATAGAAAGACAAAAACAAAAGAAACAAAAAAAAAAAATATTCTCAAAGAATTCACAATCTAATGTGAAAGACAACATTTAAACAAACTCTGTGTGTGTGTCTGTGTGTCTGTGTGTGTATATATGTGTGTATAGATATATTGGATATATAGATATATAGTATGTTTGATAAATTAGAAATAATCAAGAGAAGCAAAGATTGGCTAACTAAAAAGCAATGTTAATCATTTCCTCTGACATTCTATTTGTCATTGACTTCCATTCCTTCTGGCCACAACTTTCCTACTTTTTTCCCTTTTAGAATATAAGATACTGAAGACTTTCTTTCATGTTTATTTTTGTGTCCCTAGAGTTTAGCACAGTTCCTGGAAAATAACAATTACTCAGAAATGCTTTTCCATTCATAAGTCAATTTATGCTAAGTGACCATCACTTTACTTTTCCTTCATGTAACAGTCACTCTGAGGGCATTACTTCTATTCCCACTTGCATGAACAGCCTAGTTCCTCATATGACAATTGACTCCCACTCTGAACAAAGTTCTAAGGGTAACCCTATAGAGCTGGAGCTTTGAGTACTATTATACAAAAGTCCTCACCATGCATTCACTGATTACCAATCAGTGAAATTTTAGTTAAGTTTAACAAAGAAATATCTGTTAAACTTCAAAGTAAAAACAGTCAATTCAAAACACCCCACTAAAACTCTGAAATGTACTGTTCCACAAGTTTTCCCATCATGATAGGAAAGTGAGCTCTAACTATAGAATACAATTACTGTGAGGTACAAATATTAAAGATAAAGAGACATTAATAGATATTAAAAAGGGGTAATACAACTCCTTTTTAATGGAATTTATTTTTCTTTAGCCTATAGGCAATAATATTCTTTGGTACAAAAGGACCACATTCTTTTAAGTTGCTCCCTCCCTGATATAATTATCTTTCTGCATCCATCTCTGTTCTTATTTATGTTTGTTCTTGGTGTGTTGTCCATATGAAGTTTTTGCCATTGGAGAATACTATTGCACCCTCTCTAGAATCAGAATGAAACATTCAATGAGATCATAAATGACAATTATACTTTTCTTATTTAACAAATTTGATATGTTGAATAACTGTTAGTTGCCCAATGTATAGGAGAAAGCACAAGAACATATATAAGTATATGCAGAATAAATACAAAATAAATATAAAGTAATTAAATAAAAGATGCATGTTGTCCTTCATTCTTGATGGATTTAATGTGGATTCTCTAAATTTGTGCTTCTCACATTTGTTTTGAACTACTTTAATTCTGCTTTGGCCATAGAGATCAGCACCTTCTCTGATGAGGGGACACCATGCCAGTCAATCATGTGCCAGTGTCTCCCATGTCATGCAATGAATTCCAAAGTTCTTAAGAGATATCTTATGAGTATCCTTATATCACTTCTTCTGAGCATTAGGTAAGCATTTCCCTTGTGTGACTTCTCTTTAAAACAATATATGTTAGGAATTTAAACAATGTGACTGGGTTACATTGGAGTTCTGCTTTCTGCAGTGGAATTCTTGACAGTTTATAAAGAAAAGACCTTAATATCTGGTATCTAATCCTACCAGATGATTTTCTGAATATTCCTAAGGCAATCTAAAAATAAATATCAAAGACAAATTTCAGGTTTCTGGCATGGTACTGGTTTACTGTCCACAACAGTGACATCAGCACAATGACACTGTCACTTTTCGGTTGGGCAGGCAGTTTAATACCCCTTTCTCTCCTACCCTACAGAGCCTCTCAAACACTGAGCCAACTCTGACAATGCATGTGTCATCTCAATGTCAATGTGATATTCCTGGAAGTAAACTGCCAAGGTAAGTGAATATTTCCACAGCATTCAAGTTTTTCCATTTTCATTTCCGCAGTTCCACATATAGATAGTATGGTGCTGGCTTATGGAGCATATGCATTTTCTTAGTATTAATTGTTAGGCCAAAATTAGTATTAGCATTAGAAAATTGACCCATACTTTGTTGAATCTCCGCATCAGAGGTTTCATTGAGGGCACAATCATCTAGGAATAAAAAGTTATATACTAACTCTATCTTCACCTTAGTCTTGAGATAATTTCACTTTAGTCTTCACATAATTTGAGAGTAACAAGTGACCACAGCATTCATGTAGCCAACATGTATACAAAAGGAATATAATCATAAAGAATCAAAAAAGTTAAAAAGTGGAAAAGATTAGGCAAGCAAGATACGAATCAATATACAACTGAGAAAATCAAATTGATTTTGTTCATTGATTTCATTTCACATCACTGCCAACATTGTTACAACTGCCTAAGTAATGCTTAGTTTGGAAATTCAGTTTTCCTATAAATCACTCATTGTGTCTGAGTTAAGGTTGAAATTTCATTTCTCTTACAAATCATGATTCTATTCTTGCCTCAAGGAAATATATTTCTTGAATATTTCCTTGCAAATTCTATTGTCCAAGGTAGCTTAGTGCACTATCACTAAAACATTATTGCATTTTCTTTTTTATTATTTTTATTAAAGATTTTTCTTTATAAAACATATGCATGGGTAATTTTCCAACACTGACCCTTGAAAAACCTTCTATTCCAAGACAGTTGTCTTGCTGCACAAGAAGAATCGGATAAAAAAGGAAAAAAAATAACTGAGAAAGAAAACAAAATGCAAGCAAACAATAACTGAGAGTGTGAGAATGCTGTTGTGGTCCACACTCAGTTCCCACAGTCCTCTCTCTGGGTGTAAATGGCTCTCTTCATCACTGAACAATTGGAACTGGTTTGAATCATCTCATTATTGAAGAAAGCCCAAGTCCATCAGAAATGATCATAATATACTTTTTGTTGCCGTGTATAATGATCTCCTGATCATGAAAGTCTCTCTAGGTATCTCTGAAATTATCCTGCTGGTTGTTTCTTACAGAACAATAATATTTCCTAACATTCATGTGCTATAATTTATTCAGCCACTCTCCAATTGATGGGAATCCATTCAGTTTCCAGCTTTTTTGTTGTGACGAAAAGGGCTACCACAAACATTTTTGCACATATGGGTTCCTTTCCCTAATTTAAAATCTCTTTGGGATATTAGCCCAGTAGAAACACTGCTGGGTGGAAGGTTATGCATGATTTGATAACTTTTTGTACATAGTTCCATATTGCTCTCCAGAATTGTTGGATCTTTTTGCAGTTCCATCAACAATGTATCAGTGTCCCAGTTTTTCCATATCCCCTCCAACATTCATTATCTTTTCCAATCTAAGAGGTGTGTATCTCAGAGATGTCTTAATTTACATTTTTCTGATCAATAGTAATTTAAAGCCACTTTTCAAATAACTACAAATAATTTCAATTTCTTCATCTGAAAATTCTCTATTCATATATTTTGACCTTTTGTCAATTGGAGAATGGTTTTGAATCTTATAAATTTGAGTTAATTCCCTATACATTTTAGAAATGAGGTCTTTATCAGAACATTTTGCTTCCCTTCTAATCTTGTCTGCATTAGGTTTGTTTTTTGTTTTGTTTTGTTTTGTTTTGTTTTGTTTTTTTGGTACAAAAACTTTTTAACATAATATAATAAAGTTATCTATTTTGTGATCAATAATGATCTCCAGTTCTTCTTTAGTGACAAATGTCTTCCTCCTCCACAGATCTGAGGGGTAAACTATCCTATGTTCTTCTAATCTGTTTATAATATCATTCTTTATATCTAGATCATAAACCAATTTCAACCTTATCTTAGTATATGGTATTGGATATGGGTCAATGCCTAGCTTCTGCCATAATAGTTACTTGGTCATGATGTATTATTCTTGAGATGACTTTCTGTAATCTCTATGGTAATGTTTTTATTTAAGATTTTTGCATCAATATTCATTAAGGAAATCAGTCTATAATTTTCTTTTCTGTTTTCATAATACATGCTTTAGTATCAGTATGATGTCTCTGTCATAAAAGGAGTTTGGTAGGAATCCTTCTTTACCTATTTTTTTCAAAAAGTTTATATAAAATTCAAGTTAATTGTTCTTTAAATGTCTGGTAGAATTGACATGGAAATCCTCTTGGCCCTGGAAACTTTTTCTTAGGGAGTTATATTTCTTTTTCTGAAATGGGACTGTTTAAATAATTTATTTCCTCTTCTATTAATCTGGGCAATCTATATTTTTGTAGGTATTCAACCATTTCACTTAGATTATCAAATTTATTGGCATAAAGTTGGGCAAAATAATTCATAATTATTGCTCTAATTTCCTCTTAATTGTTGGAAAGTCTTCTCTTTTCATTTGTGAAACTAACAATTTGATTTTCCATTTTCCTTTTTCTAATCAAATTAATTAAAGGCTTATCTATTGTGTTGTTTTTTTTTTCATAAAACCAACTCTGAGTTTAATTTATTAATTCAATGGTATTTTGTGTTGAATTTTATTAGTCTCTCCTTTTATTTTTAGAATTTCAAGTGTGGTATTTAATTGGGGGGTTTTAATTTGTTCTTTTTCTAGTTTTTTTTAGTTTCAAGTACATTTCATTGATTTTCTCTTTCTCTATTTTAAGCAAGTAAGCATCTAGAGATATAAAATTTCCCCTTATTACCACTTTGGCTTCATCCCACAGATTCTGATATATTGTTTCATTATTGTCATTCTCTTGAATGTAATTATTATTTGTGTCTATGATTTGCTGTCTTACCTATTCATTCTTTAGATGAGATTATTTAGTTTCCAATTACTTTTTGGTCTGTTTTCCCCTGGCATTCTTTTGAATGCAATTTTTATTGCATTGTGACCTGAAAAAATGAATTTATTATTTCTGTTTTTCTTCATTTGATTTTGAGGTCTTTATATTCTAATATATGGTCAATTTTTGTATGGGTTCCATGAACTGCTAAGAAGAAAGTGTAATACTTTCTTTCTCAATTCAATTTTCTCCAAAGATATATCATACCTAATTTTTCTAGTATTCCATTTTCCTCTTTAACTTCTCTTATCTATTTTGTGGTTTGATTTATCTAGTTCTGAGAAACCAAGGTTGAGATTTCCCACTATTATAGTTCTGCTGTCTATTTCTTCTTGCAGCTCTCTTAACTTCTCCTTTAGGAATTTCCACACTATACCAGTTGGTGCATAGATGTTTACTATGGATATTGCTTCATTATCTATGGTACCCTTTAGCAAGCTATAGTTTCCTTTCTTATCTCTTTTAATTAGATCAATTTTTGCTTTTGCTTGATCTAAAATCAGGATAGCTAACATTGTTTTTTTTTTTTTTTTTAAATTTCACCTGAAGCATAATAGACTATGCTCAGCCTTTTATCTTTACTCTGTATGTATGATTCTGCTTTAAATGTGTTTCTTGTAAACAAAATATTGTAGGATTCTGGCTTTTAATTTAGTCTGCTATCTGCTTCCACTTTATGGGAGAGTTTTCCCCATTCATATTTACAGTTAAAACTACTAATTCTATGTGAAGTCCAGACTAGCTCCTTGGAGGCTTCAGGAACAGCCAGAGTCAGGATAAGTAAAAGTCCTTGGCCCTTAGGGGGAGAAGTGAAGGAGACAGACAAACTTCCACAAGCTCCCCACCAACCTCCCTTCTCCTGGACCTGCTGCAAAGTGAAGTTCTCTTGCCTCTTTCACCCCATCTCTTAATCCTTACCTAAAATTCTCTTAACCCCAAACATTGAGCCATCATTAACTGTGAGAATAACAATTCCAAACATATGCTAATAGTCATTGTCTTATTTCAAATAGGTAATTAGCCTTAAGGGCTCAGTTGTCTGATTCAAGTGCACCTTTTCAGCGTTTCAGCCCTTTGCATCTCCCACTTTTTTTTTTTAATCTTTTATTTATTTATTTATTTATTTTAGAACACAGGTGGTCACACCATCCCTGACTTCTGAGGGAGATGAGAACCCCAAAAAGGAGGTAATCACACACCCCTGACTTCTAAAGAAAGGTGAAGACACCAAAAAGTAGGTGATCACACACTCCCAACTTAGCAGAAAGAAAGGTGAAAACACTGAAAAGGAGATGATCACACCTTCCCTGACTTCACAGGAACGGAGGTAAAAAACACCAAAGAAAAATGGGGAGTCAAGCCAGGCTGAAGAGTCTTACTAGAAACAGGTATGCACAAACCCATTAGCATGGGAGGTATTATGTAAGCAGTGATAATTCTCCCCATAGCTGGTGCAGGCTCAATGTGGTGTAACAAACATGAATTGTACATGCAAGTAGTGATATAACAAACAATATGAATCAACATGGTATTGTAATAGATTTCCACAAATTCTAGAAGGAGGATATATAAATAACAATCACACATATGCCTCCTTCAGCAGGCAAGAGACAGTCCAAAACCAATCTATTGTCCATTACTTCACGTGTCAGGGAATCCAATGAAAGTTTTTGAAGTTGTGCAACAGTCTTTTTATGTGTTAGGAAATATAATGATTCCTACAGATTTTGAAGTCTTGCAATAGTCTTATCATTTCTCAGCAAATCCAATGGTTCCTGAGGGCTTTCAAGTCCTAAAACAATTTTATTATGTCTCAGAGAATATAATGATTCCTGAGGGTTTTCAAGTTCTACAACAGTCTTATCATGCCTCAGGGATTCCAATGATTCCTGAGGTTTTGAAGTCCAACAATTTTTGATGTCCATAAGTCAAATGCCATAATTGCCATGCTCTTCCGGTGGTGGGTACAGTCAGTGACAGAACCACCAGATGTTTCTTGGGTCTTCTCCTTCATTTCAAGGGTCAGCTCCATTTCTCTCTAACAGACAAGGTGAATACGGCTTGTTGGCACCCATTTCATTCCTTCTCTATCTGTAGAGATACAAGCAACCCCTCTCCCCCAATGAGTTAGCCTATCTGGGCCCTTCCATTCATGACTTTCAGGATCTCTCCACATCATCTGGTGATTATCTAAAGACAGTGGAGCTGCTCGCAATGGACACTGCCCTTTTGGTGGCCTGTCTTCCAGAGCCAGTGCATCTTTGTAAAAAATTAAGAAGTTAATATTTGCTATCTGCTATAAGCACTGGGTAAGGAATAAGGCTTTAAAATGTCATATAGTGGTTGTAATTGATAGGTAGTCACGCATAGCACTAGATTAATCCATTGGATAGCTCCTATCATTTTCTGAAAGTCATTTAAGGTGTTTAGCATCTCTGTTCTTAAGGAAAGTTTTTGTACTGTAAGCATGTTAGGATATACTTCATATCCTACATATTGAAAAGGAGCATGTCTTTGAATTTTTTCTGGAGCTATATGCAATTTGTAGTTCCTTATTGTTTCTATGGTCTTTTGTAGACATGCTTCTAACATTTGCTCAAGAGCACATTCCAATATATCACCCATGTAATGTAATAACATTCTTTTTGGAAATTATTTTCTTACTGGAGTAAAGAGCTAAATTTAGAAGTTATCTAGGGTTACCTGTGGCTCCCCCTTTCTCTTATTTATGGAGTAGCATCTTAATGTCTCTGTTTCTCCTCTCTACTATTGCCTGACGTTGAGGATTAAAGAGTATGCCAGTAGTATGTAAGATCTTATACTGTGCACAAAAGCGTGCAAAATGTTTAGAAGTATATGCAGGTCCATTATCTGTTTTTATTGCTTGTGGCATGCCCATAATTGCAAATCCTTGTATAAGGAATTCAGTGACCACTCGGGCTGTCTCTTTTGGTGCTGGTATTGCAAAAGTGAATCCTGAAAAGGTGTCTACTACCACATGGACAAAAGTCAGACAACCAAAAGATTTATAATGGGTCACATCCATTTGCCAAATTTCATTAGGTCTCAAACCACGAGAGTTCTTCTCTGGAGGGAGTATAGGAACATGGAAAGGAAGGGAAGCTGTACAGGCTTTTACTATGTTCCTAGTTTCCTCTCTTGTTATTCCAAATTGTAAATGTAAAGCTCAAGCAGCCTGATAATATTTAGAATGAGATTCTTGAGCTTCTTGAAATAAAGGAGTATTGGCCAACATGATTAGAAAGCTATCCATCTTTGAATTACCATCAAAAATAGGACCTGGAATTCCACTATGAGAGTGGACATGCAAGATATAAATCTTACCTGGATGCTTTCTCACTTGCTACTGAAGTTCCTTAAAGAGCTGATATATATTGGAAACTACAAATTTTATTTGGGCTGTGACAATTCTTTGTACCATATCTACTGAACAGGCAGAATCAGATAGATTTATATCTCCTGGATAATAAGTAAGAGCTAGAATGATTGCATACAATTCATTCTGCTAAGTACATCAAAAAGGAGTTATGACTACTTTATAGTTAAGTCACGTGAGTATACAGTACAAATATTGTGTTTGGATGCATCTGTAAAGATAGAAAAAATAACAACAAAATTCATATGGAAGAATAAAAGGTCAAGAATTGCAAGGGAACTAATGAAAAAAAACTCAGAGGAAGGTGGTCTAAGTGTACCTGATCTAAAGCTATATTATATAGCAGCAGTCACCAAAACCATTTGGTATTGGCTACGAAATAGACCGGTAGATCAGTGGAACAGATTAGATACAAAGGACAAAAAAGGATACATCTATAGCAATCTAATCTTTGACAAACCCAAAGATTCCAACATTAGGGATAAAAATTCATTATTCGGAAAAAACTGTTGGGAAAACTGGAAATTAGTATGGCAGAAATTAGATATGGATCCACACTTAACACCATATACCAAGATAAGATCAAAATGGGTCCATGATTTAGGCATAAAGAGGGAGATAATAAATAGATTAGAGGAACAGAGGATAATCTACCTCTCAGACTTGTGGAGGAGGAAGGAATTTATGACCAGAGGAGAACTAGAGATCATTATTGATCACAAAATAGAAGATTTTGATTACATCAAACTAAAAAGTTTCTGTACAAATAATACTAATGCAAACAAGATTAGAAGGGAAGTAACAAATTGGGAAAATATTTTTAAAAACAAAGGTTCTGACAAAGGTCTCATTTCCAAAATATATAGAGAACTGACCCAAATTTATAAGAAACCGAACCATTCTCCAATTGATAAATGGTCAAAGGATATGAACAGACAATTCTCAGAGGAAGAAATTGAAACTATATCCACTCATATGAAAGAGTGTTCCAAATCACTACTGATCAGAGAAATGCAAATTAAGACCACTCTGAGATACCACTACACACCTGTCAGATTGGCTAAGATGACAGGAACAAATAATGACAAATGTTGGAGGGGATGTGGGGAAACTGGGACACTAATACATTGCTGGTGGAGTTGTGAAAGAATCCAGCCATTCTGGAGAGCAATCTGGAATTATGCCCAAAAAGTTATCAAACTGTGCATACCCTTTGACCCAGCAGCGCTACTACTGGGATTATATCCCAAAGAAATACTAAAGAGCGGAAAGAGACATATATGTGCCAAAATGTTTGTGGCAGCTCTTTTTGTTGTAGCTAGAAACTGGAGGATGAATGGATGTCCATCAGTTGGAGAATGGTTGGGTAAATTGTGGTATATGAAGGTTATGGAATATTATTGCTCGGTAAGAAATGACCAGCAGGAGGAATATAGAGAGGCCTGGAGAGACTTAAATCAACTGATGCTGAGTGAAATGAGCAGAACCAGAAGATCACTGTACACTTCAACAACAATGCTGTATGAGGATGTATTCTGATGGAAGTGGAAATCTTCAACATAAAGAAGATCCAACTCACCTCCAGTTGATCAATGATGGACAGAGGTAGCTGCACCCAGAGAAGAAACACTGGGAGGGGAATGAAAATTGTTAGCACTAATATCTGTCTGCCCAGGTTGCATGTACCTTCGGATTCTAATGTTTATTGTGCAACAAGAAAGTGATATTCGCACACATGTATTGTACCTAGACTATATTGTAACACATGTAAAATGTATGGTATTGCCTGTCGTCGGGGGGAGGGAATAGAGGGAGGGGGGGTAAATTGGAAAAATGAATACAAGGGATAATATTATAAAATATATATATATATATATATATATATATATATATATATATAATAAAAAAAAAATAAAAAAAAAAAAAAATAAAAAAAAAAAATAAAAAAAAAAAATAAAAAAAAAAAGATAGTTGGTCCTTTAAAAAGAAGTTTAGAGACCTTTTCTTTAAGAATCCATCACCAATTATGTAATAGTCTGGTTATGTTTAATGGAGACCCGTGTGTGAAATTTGGAGCTGTGGCCAATAAAATTTGCCACTCTGAGATGGCTTCACAGCACACATTAACTTGTGTATTAGTATAAAAGGTGTTTATCTTGTCAGGTATTATCCCAGATAATTGTACTGCTTGTTTAATGGCCTTTAATAAAATTCTACCCATAAGCACTGGGTAAGGAATAAGGCTTTAAAATGTCATATAGTGGTTGTAATTGATAGGTAGTCACGCATAGCACTAGATTCATCCATTGGATAGCTCCTATCATTTTCTGAAAGTCATTTAAGGTGTTTAGCATCTCTGTTCTTAAGGAAAGTTTTTGTACTGTAAGCATGTTAGGATATACTTCATATCCTACATATTGAAAAGGAGCATGTCTTTGAATTTTTTCTGGAGCTATATGCAATTTGTAGTTCCTTATTGTTTCTATGGTCTTTTGTAGACATGCTTCTAACATTTGCTCAAGAGCACATTCCAATATATCACCCATGTAATGTAATAACATTCTTTTTGGAAATTATTTTCTTACTGGAGTAAGAGCAGCAGCAACATACATTTGACACATAATCGGGCTGTTTTTCATTCCCTGTGGCAAAACTGTGCATTCATATCTTTTATAAGGCTCAGCTAAATTAATTCTGTGCACTGAAAAGGCAAATCTTTTCATATCCTCTTTATCCAGAGGGATAGAATAGAAACAATCCTTAATGTCTATAACCTGAAGAAGCCATTCTCTAGGCAATTGAGTAGGAGATGGAAATCCAGATTGAAGAGTTCCCATAGATTCCATCTGTTCATTTTCCTTTCTTAAATCAGTCAACATCCTCCATTTTCCAGAATTCTTTCTTACAACAAATACAGGGGAATTCCAAAGACTCAGAAAAAGTTGTAAGTATCCTTGGTCAAGTTGCTCCTGTACTATATCTAATAAGGCCTGAATTTTATCGCTACCTAAGGGCCACTGTTCTATCCATACTGGTGTATCAGTTTTCCATTGGATAGGAAAAGGTGAGAATGTTGGCAGGCCTTTGAAGCAGATCTGCCTAAAAAACTGAAGTCCTCATTTGTAATCCTAATTATTGTAAAATGTCTCTTCCCCACAAATTGAAGGGAATTTTTACAACAAAAGGAGTACCTATTTCACCTTCAAAAGTCCATCTCAAAAAAGTAGCACTAACTTCAGCTGCTATTGATCCTCCTACCCCAGACATGTAGGTGTCTGCCTTAGTCTTTGGCCAATGACTGAGCCAGTTGCCACCTTTAATGACTGTATGATCTACATCTGTGTCTACCAATCTTTCTAATGATATGCCATTTATATAGATAGTGAGTATAGGTGGGTCAGCTGTAACTGCTGCAGACTAGAATATTCCTGGATTCTGTTGCTTGGAGTCAGAATCTGGGCAACTCTCACCAGATTGCCTATTAGGAGTCTGTATTAGTAAATCTGATACTACTACTTCTCCTGGTTGATAAGTCACACATTGTCTACCTGTATTAATAACTGGGATATTATCTGCACATTCCTCAGTTTCCCACATCAATATATGGATGAACACTATTTTATAAGTATTCTCAGGAGGTGAAATAGTCAAGGCTACTGTGCCTGGAGGCATAGAATCCATATACTGGACAGGAACAGATTTCACCTCTTCAGGTGGTATCTCAGCTATCCCAGCTACATACAACTGTATTCTCCCCAACTGTAATTCCTTTCTCCCATTAGGTTGCTTCATGGCTGATTGATTGTGTAATTTCTTTCTCCCATCAGATTGCTTCCTGGATGATTGATTGTATAATCCCTTTCTCCCATCAGATTGCTTCCTGGCTGATTGTTCATGTCTGGGTATTGAACTTCTAAAGGCTCTCTGGGTATAGCATCGGCTGCCATCATGCCCCAAGTATTTTTTGCCTTGGGCCCTGGGGCTGAGCCCCTCATCCTGTTTCCCTGAATCAGTCTACATTCTGATGCTCAATGAAAGCCCCTTTGCATTTTGGAAATGGTGTTTTCCCACCCTGTTTTCTCACTCTGTCTCTATGCCAACATTGAGCTTTCAGATACTTTACTTTACCACATTGAAAGCATTGATTAGTTTTTCTTGAAATCCCTTGCCAAAAGGGACCCTGTCTTCCTATGTTTGGATCTTGGGAAGTCTGCATCATAGTGTAGCTATAAAAGGCATTTGTGCCCACTGTGGCACAGCGTCTTATGATCTCCTCCAAAGGAGCATACTTGCGTAGTCCCAGTATAATTCTTCTGCAAACCTCATTATCAAGTTGCTTTATCATAATTTCTGTTACAGAATTTTCACCAATAGTTCATATGATAGCTGTCTGCAAATGTCCCACAAAATTAGCAAAGGGTTCATTTGGATCTTGTGCTATTTTTGTGAAGACCTCTCATTTGTCTTGTTTACCTGGAATAAAACCACACGCTTTGATAGCAGAAGCAACAATTTGCTCATATCCTGCTATGGGATAATTAATCTATCCTGAAATGTATGCATAAGAACCTACACCTGTTACTTGTTCACAGGTGATTAGAGTATTAACTGCACTTTGACTATTTCATTGGGTTTGTATCCTACAGAGCTTACTATATTCAGAAAACCACAAGTTTTGTCCAGGTTCTAAGCATGAGCTTGCTATAGATTTCTAGTCAGTAGGGGTTAAGATTTCATAAGCCAAACTCTGTAATAACATCTTAACATAAGATGATGTAGCCCCATAAGGAGTGCAAGCCTTTTTCAGGTTTTTGAGGATTTCCAAATCAAAAAGAGGGCATCTTCTACTTTCTTGACCTGAAGAGTTAAACTGTTGAATCACAGGATACATTTCTATTCTCAAATCAGCTGTATTCTGCTTTTCCTCTTTGGCTTTAAGTAGTGCCTTTTATAATCTGGTCATAGGAGGGGGTGATTACTGGGGGGGAAGGTGCTGGTGATGTCACTGCTCCTCTCCTCTCTCCACCCCGGAAGGTGAATTTGATGGGGGAGGGTCAAGAGTCTGCTCTGGTGTAAATGGCATTGAAGCTAAGCTATGAAAGTGAAAATCACCAGCCCCTTAAAGTTCACATAAATCCTCATGCCCTCTGGCAATATTGCCATTAATCTCTCCTTTCTCTTCCTCTTTTTTCCTCACACTTCCTCATCTGGCTGTTCTTAAAACTTTTCTTGTTTATATAACTTGTGGGGTTCTTTAAGGCCAATTGTAATAAGTTGTACATATAAAATGTTTCATTGGAAATTGAATCAGGACCACTATCATTATAATATTCACATAGTTGATCTACTAGTTTCCAATTATCTGCCTCTATTTCTTCTTTGAAGAACCAAGTGTTGTAATGTATCCAAGAGTCCACCAATCTGCTCCCAAGTTACAATCAAACCCTGTCTCTTTATCAGTCTGAGTATGCTTTCCGTAGATCTCCTTCAGGATGGGGTTGGGGGAGGGGAAGAATCTTTTTCTAATATCTGCCCTATTTCAGCTAGAAAATGAGAGTTACTAGTTTATCTCTTAACAAAGTAAGTTCCCTGTTTGTCTAATAAAATACTCACCTTATTTTCTGGTCACCAGGGACTTCTTTAGTGAAATTAAGGTCCTTAAGTTCACACACTGGGCACCAAAATGTAAAGTCCAGGCTAGCTCCCTGGAGGCCTCAGGAACTTATTCTGGAGTCAGGATAAGTAAAAGGCCTTGGTCTTTAGGAGGAGAAGTGAAAGAGACAGACAAACAGGCACAACTTGCCACCAACTTCCCTCCTCCTGGTCCTGCTGCCAAGTGAGGTTCTCTCACCTCTCTCACTCCACCCCCTAATTCTTACCTACAATTCTCTTAACCCCAAACATTGAGCCAGCATTAATTGTAACAAGAGCAATTTCAAACATATGCTAATAGAGTCATTGTCTTATTTCAAATAGGTGTTCAGTTTTCAGATTCAAGTGCACCTATTCAGAGTTTCAGCCCTTTACAATTCTGTATTTCCTGCCAGTTTATTAATCCTAAATTATACTATTCTCTTTCCTTTTCCCCTTTCCCTTATCCTCATTATTTTACTTATGAGCACCACTTGCTTCAAATAGCCCTCTCTCTTTAGAGTCTCTCCCCCTTTCTTATACCTTTCCACTTCTATTTCTGCTTTCTCTTTTATTTAGCCTACCCCTTTCCTTTTTCCCTTTACCCTCCCACTTTTCTATAAGATTCGTGAAGTTTCTCTGTGAAACCAAATATATCTAATGATTTCTCTTTGAGCCAAATCTGATGAGAGTAAGCTTCACACAATATTTATCCTCCTCTCTTCTTTCAAATATAATAGGTTTCTTTTGCTTCTTTGTGAGATGTAATTTCCCTCATTTTACCTCCATTCTCCCCTTTTTCTGGTACAATCCCCCTACCTCTAGTTTCTTTTTTATATTATAACAGTAAAATCAAATTATACATGTACTCTCTGCAAATATACATAACAGAAATACAATTCTCAAGAGTTCTTTTCTTTTTACCTTTTTATTCTTCTTTTGAGTTCCACATTTAGAAATCAGTTTTTTTTTTTTTTTTTTTTATTTTGCTCTGGTCTTTTCATTAGAAATAAATGAAATTCCACCTGTTACATTAAATGTCCACCTTCTTCCCTTAAAGAAAATGCTCAGTTTAGCGAGGTAGTTTATTCTTTGCTACATTCCAAGTCCCTTTGTCTTTCAGAATGTCACATTCTAGGCCCTTTAATCATTTTCTTCAGGTAATTTCCCTACTTTCTTTTCTAAACCCTCATGTAATTGTCTTCTTTCCTTTCCCCATTTTATTCCAGCTTTCTTTTAAGATCTTTTATAATTTCTCCTAGGAGATCTTGGTGTGATGAGGACCAATGTATATTACAACCTTTGGGACTTCATCTGGAGATAATCTGCTTTTACTCTCCTCAAAGTTTGAAATCTATTCTTCTCCTTCACCATAAAAATTATGTATAGTCAGAGTTCTCTGTGCTTTTATTCTCATTTATTTTTAACTTGAGATCTGCTTTTAGGGAAAGGGAGGTTGTAAAAGTTTCCTCTTCAAGCTGTGTCTATGCTGACTCACTCCTGGTGCTGCATGGGTGTAGCCAGGCCTCATGATATTCTGGCATTTCAGGGTTCACTATTTATCTTTGTTGTTGGTGTTGGATGTTTTATAACTTCTCTGCTGATCTATCAGTTTGTGTCCATGGCAGAGTAACCAACACTGCTGTAGATTCTTCCCTGTAGATTTTCTGGTGCATACTGCCTGTTATGGGCCAGAACTTGAAACAAGGTGCTAAGTTATTATGTACTTAGTACTTATTAGTGTTCAAACCTTTAAGAGAGCATATATAAGGAGGAGATTCACAAGCTGAGGAGATTCACAAATAGGGCAGAAACATAAGCATGGAGCTCTCAGTGACAAGCCCACTCTTGGGCTTCTGGGAGATTCACAAGCCCACAGAAACCCACAAGCCCAATCTCTGGGAGGAGAAGTCAAGATTCATTCCAACTTCCACCTTTGTACTGTCTGAAGACATTGGGAGAGAGTTCTCAGGACCAAGGAGAGAGATTGGCCTCTAAGAAAGCTAACTATGCCCAGGAAAAGAGACAACTTTGAAGGAGAAAATAAAGGATTTGGACTTTAATCCCTGGCTGCCTTTGGAGTGATTATTGAACTGAACTGAAACTAAGGCTGCCTCCAGAAGCTCCCGAAGAAACCTGCTCCAGAGAACATTACATTTCAGAGAAGAGAACATTACTTATCCTCTGAAAGGAATGTTCAAAGTACTGATCTCTTATAGAGGGCTTCTATGAAAAGGTGCACCTGAATCAAGGACAACAGTGTGCTTACAGTTAAGCAACTAGTCAGTGTGACATAATGGTATCTAAACATATACTTAATGTGATGGTGATATAATGGGCAATCGGAACATGCTCAGATGTTGTAGTAATATAATTTTACTGAGGTATTTAAGAGAGAGTCTCCCAGACACAGACACAGAAGAAGAATCTCAGTCACAGACACAGAGAAGACACGAGACTCCAGATTCCAGACTCTGGACTCCATCTTTGACCAGCCTTGTGGTGGCCCTCCTACCTTACTCACTTTTCCATCTAAAGACAAGGCCCATCCTGGGCCCCTCCTAACCCAGATATTATAACTTTCCTGGGACTCTGCACTGCCAGCACTCCCCAATGTCTCCCCAAAGCTCGGCCTGCTTGTGCTTGGCCCATCTCCCTCTGTGCCTGATTTTCTGCCTACTCAACTTATTGAACATCTATCATGTGCCAGAAACAAGGCTAAGCACTACAGATACAAAGAAAGACAGGAAAGAAACAGTCCCTACTTGGAAGAGCACATGGTTTCATGAAGAAGATAACATTCATATAACCAAGTACAAATGAGATATATACAGCATAAACTAGATATAATATCAAAGGGAACACACTTATGAAAGGGCACTAGAAAAACCTTTATGCAGAAAATAGGAATTTAATTTAAATTTTTTTTTGGATTTTTTATATAATATTTATGTTTAGTTATTATATAATACACAAACTATATTATATGCAATATAGATAATTATGTTTACATTATAACCTATAATCTATTTATAATGTTTTAATTTCTTCCAAATATATGTTAAAACAATTTATTGAGAAATTCTTTGTTTTTTTATATAATATTTATTTTTCTTTATTATATAATAAACAAAATAAATGTTATATCTAATATATACTTAATTTTAAATTATACTCTATAATCTATTTTATAATAAATTAATTTCTTCCAATTACATGTTAAGATAATTTTGAACATTTTTATTTTTAGCAATTACTTTGTGCTACCCTTTAACAGGATATAATGCCCTTCCTTATCTCTTTTAATTAGATCAATTTTTGTTTTTGCTTGATCTGAGATGAGGATGGCTACCCCTGCTTTTTTGGCTTTGCCTGAAGATAGTAGATTCTGCTCCACCCTTTTACTTTTAGTTTGAATGTATCACCCTGTTTCAGGTGTGTTTCCTGTAAACAACATATAGTAGGATTCTAACTTTTGATCCAATCTGCTAACTGCTTCCTCTTTATGGGGAAGTTTGCCCCATTCACATTTATGTTTAGAATGACTAATTCTATATTGCTTGCTATCCTGTTAACCCCTGCTTATGCTTTTCTCCTTTCCTTCCCTCTTACCCCTCTACCCAGTATTAAACTTGTGAACACCACTTGCTTTTCACAGCCCTCCCTTTTTAGTATCCATCCCCCACCTTAAAGTTACTTCCCTTAGTTTACCCCTTTTCCTCACAATTTCTGTATTCCCTTCCCTTTAGCTTACTCCTTCCCTCTCACTTTTCAATGAAGTGGAAGAAGTTTCACCATAAATCAAATATGTCTATTGATACACACTATGTTCATCTCCCTCCTTTCTTTCTCTCAGATATAATAGGTTACCTTTGCCTCTTCATGAGATGTAGTACCATCACTTTACACTTTTTTATGATATAATTTCCTTTCCACCTCTAGTTTCCAGGACAAATTATACATATGTTCTTTACATATTTTTATAACAGAAGTATAGTTCTCAAGATTTCTTTTTACCTTTTTAGAAATCTCTTGAGTTCTGTATTTGAAGATCAAACATTTTATGTAGGTCTGGTTTTTTCATCAAGAATAGATGGAATTCATTTATTTCATTATTTCATTAAATGTCCATCTTCTTCCCGGGAAAACGATGCTCATTTTTGCTGAGTAAGTTATTCTTGGCTGCATAATTGGTGAAATGGGGAAAAACATACTCAAGAAAACCATTCATTAAAAATAGATTTGGCAAAATGGAAAAAGAAAACAACTAAAAATAGAATGGGTGAGATGGAAAAAAAAGCAATCCAATAAACCAAACAACTCATTTAAAAGTTCAACTGGCCAAATTCAAAAGGTGGTAAAAATAACTAATTGAATAAAATAATAAAAATTAGAATTGAATAAATGGAAGTGAATGACTCAATGAGACATTAAGAATCATACAAACAAAACCTAAAAGAATGAAACAATAAAAGAAAATGTAAAATATCTCATCAGAAAAACAACTGACCTGGAAAATAGATCCAGGAGAGACAATCTAGAAAGTATTGGACTACCTGAAAACCATGATGAAAAAGCAGAACCTAGGCAACATCTTTCAAGAAGTCATCAAGGAAAATTGTTCTGATGTCCTAGAACCAGAGGGCAAAATAGCCATTGAAAGAATCCATTAATCATCTCCTGAAAGAGACCCCAAAATGTAAAATCCAAGGAATATTATATCTAATTCCAGAATTATCTACCAAGGAGACAATACTGCAAGCAGCCATGAACAAGTCAAATATTGAGGAGCCATAATCAGGATTATCCTGGAAGCCTAGCAGCTTCCACTTTAGAGGATCAAAGGATTTGGTAAATGATATTCCAAAAGGCAAAAGAGTGTAGATAGCAAGCAAGAATCAATTCCCAAACAGAACTAGTCATTATCTTTCAGGGGAAAAGATGGACATTCAATAAAATAGGGAATTTTTAGTTATTTTGATTAAAAGAGGAGAGCTGAACAGAAAAATTGATGTTCAAATACAAAATTCAAAAGAAGCATAAAAAGAGGAAAAAGGAAGACAAAAACCCCAAGCTTTTTAAAGGTTAAAATATTTACATCTTATATGGGAAGATGATATGTTTATCTCTTGAGAAAAATATATTTGTTAGGGGGTATACTTATAGGATGTAGTTATAATTTGACTTTATTGTCAAACTAAAGATGGAAAAAGGATTGTAGTTGAAAAAGAAAAGGGGAGGTAAAATGGTATGAATTATGTCAAACAAAGAGGCATAAAAGATCTATTAAAATTGAGGGAAGGAAGAGAAGGGGATGAGCATTGTGTGAATATTAATCTCATTATGTTTAGTTCAAAAAAAGAATATCAGATATATTTTGTTTGATAGAACAAAACAATAAAATTGTCTCACTCTATAGAGAATTGGAAGGAGAAAAGGGACAGGAAAGGAGCAGACTTATTAGTTTTATTATAAAGGAGCATAAAAGTAGAAGAGAGAAAGGAGAAGAAAGGGAGGAAAGTCTGAAAAAAGAGAGGGCAGATTGAGAAAGATGGTGGTCTGAAGCAAAATACTTGTCAGAAGGGAAAGGGAGAAAGGAAAGAAAAACATATCATTTGTGGAAAATAAAATGGAAGGAAATATGGAATTAGTAATTTTAACTATGAATGTGAATGGGATGAAATCCCCAATAAAACGCAAGCAGATAGCAAATTGGATTAAAAGCCAGAATCCTACAATATTTTTTTTTACAAGAAACACATTTAAACAGAGTGACACATACAGATAAAAGGTAAAAGTTTGGAGCAAAATCTATTATGCTTCAGCTAAAGTGTTTAAAAACAAAACAAAACAGGGATAGTGATCCTGATCTCAGATTAAGCAAAGGCAAAAATAGGATTGATTAAAAGAGATAAAAAAGGAAATTACAACTTGCTAAAGGTTAGCATAGGTGATGAAATAATATCAATGCTAAATATATATGCACCAAGTGGTTAAGAATCCAAATAACCTAGAGAAGTTAATAAAGCTGCAAGAAGAAATGCACAGCAAAACTATACTAGTGGGTAATGAAACCTTGCTTTATTAAACTAGATAAATTGAACCAAAAAATAAACATAAAAGAAGTTAATAATGTAAATAAATTTAACAATAGTTAGGTATGCAACACTTTTTTGAGAAAATTTAATGGGGACAGAAAGGAAAATACTATTTTTCTCAGTGGTACATGGAATCAATACAAAAATTAACCATGTATTAGGGATAAAAGACTCAAAATCAAATGCTAAAAAACAAAAATAATAATTACATCCTTTTCAGATCATGATGCAAATAAAATTACAAGTACGTTTCTGGGAAAAATAGACCGAAAATTAATTAAAATAAAATAATTTAATCTTAAAGAAATTAGTGGTTTAAACAACAAATCATAGAAACTATTGATAATTTCTTCCAAGAGAATGGCAACAATGAGACAACATACCAACATTTATGAAATGCAGCCACAAAGCAGTTCTTAGGAGAAATTTTATATATATAGATGCTTCCTTGAACAAAATAGAGACAGAGAAGACCAATAAATTGGGCATGTAATTAAAAAAGCTAGAAAAAGAACAAATAAATAACTCCCAGGCAGCTAGGTGGCGCAATGGATAGAGCACCAGCTCTGAATTCAGGAGGACCAGAGTTCAAATCTGGCCTCAGATACTTAACACTTCCTAGCTGTGTGACCCTGGGCAAGTCACTTAACCCCAGCCTCAGGGGGGGGGGAATTTAATAATAGGGGGCAGAGCCAAGATGGCAGAGAAGATACACTGGAATTTGTAACCTCCCTTCTTCCCTCATTACTCTCAAAAATAACGCTGGACTGATAAAAACCACAAGGATTAGAAGCACAACTTATCAACTGAACAGAATCTAGAATTTCAACAGAAAAGGTCAGTTCCAAGGGGAGGATGAAAAAAAGACCAGCACAGACAGGGTTAAGTGCTAGCACACTGTGCCAATCAGGCTGGGAAGAACTCTGGGATCAGAGAAGCCACTGAGATAGAGGAATCTGACACAGGCTGTTAGCTCTTCTCTGCTTATAAAACAGCAGTTCAGAAGAGAAATCAAGACACTTTAAAATATAAAACCAGATCCTAAAAGCACCCCAATCTGGAAGTGACCTAATAGATGTCTCAAGGCTGTGCAAATGCCTTCTGCTGCCCGGGGCTTGTCCTTGGGGTAGTTGAGAGCCTGAACAGCAGGGACATAGCCTGAGGCAGCCTCTAATCCACATAGTTCAGGGCTCAGCCTGAGGCAGTGGAATTCTAGCAGCAGTAGAATTCCCAGAGAAGTGGAACACCCAGAGAAGTGGAACTCCCAGAGAAGTGGAACACCCAGAGAAGTGGAACTCCCAGAGAAGTAGAACTCCCAGAGAAGCAGAACCTTTGAAGTAGGGACTGCAGTTTCCAGGCAGACACTTCGGTTTGAGCACAGGTGCTTTTCATGTCAGATTCTGATATCCACGGCCCCACGGGAGGCATTGGCTGGGGTTTGTGACACTTTCACTGTTCAGCCTTAAACCTCAGGGCAGTCACTTGGCCACACAGCAGGGTCCTTCACTGGGCACCTCTCACAGCACAGCCAAGCTAACCACTTCTGAGGCATTTCTGGGGTGGGAGGAGAGGAACTCTCTCCCAGAGCTCTCTCTTAGCTCAGGCACAGGGTTGTTGCATTCTACCTCCAGTCTGAGAAGAAGCTGGTAAATACATAAACTTCATATCCCAAGGGCAAACCCCAACAGATTTTTAACAATGAGTAAGAAGCTGAAGAGATCGATTTACATCTTCTACCCAGAAAAAGAGCGGGTATCCAACCCTAGTAAGCTACCACCAGACAGTCTCCAGATAACACCCCAAAGGGGAATGATACCTGCCACCCATGACATAACTCTCTCCTAGAAGAGACTATTAAAAAGTTAAGAGAGTTTGAAGAAAAATGGGGAAAGGAAAGAGAAGCTATGATGAAGAATAACAACATCCTGAAATTTGAGTTGGAAAAAATAAAGAATTCACAGGAGGTGCAGGGAAATAAAAATTGTGAATTAGAAAAGGTTAAAAAAAATCACAGGAATTTGTGATTTGTGAGTTGGGAAAAGAAAATAACTCACAAAAAAATAGTGAAATGGAAAAAAATTCAACAGTGCAAAATAATTCATTTAAAAACTCAATTGGGCATATACAAAAATAATTAAAAATGTGAATGAAGAAAATAACTCATTAAAAATCAGGGTGGAACAAATAGAAATGAATGATTCATTGAGAAACCAACAATCAGTCAAACAAAACAAAACAAATAAAAAAAAGTGAAAAGCTGGAGAATAACATCAGATAATCTATAGACCTGGAAAATAGATCTAGGAGAGATAATCTGAGGATCATTGGACTTCCCGAAAACTATGATCAAAAAAGGAACCTAGATTCTATGTTATAGGAAATCATCAAAGAACAGTTCAGAGATAATAGAAACAGAAGGGAAAATAGGCATTGAAAGAATTCAACGAACACCTTCTGAAAAAGAACCTAAAAAAAAGAACTCCACAGAACATTGTGGCTAAGCTGCAGAACTACCAAACTAAGGAAAAAATATTGCAAGCATCAAGGAAAAAACAATTCAAATATCAAGGTGCCACAATAAGGGTCAAGCAAGATCTAGCTGCCTCCACATTAAAGGATCAAAGGGCCTGGAACCTGATATTGCAAAAGGCAAAAGAACAAGGACTGCAACCAAGAGTAAACTATCCAGCTAAGTTTAACATTTTCTTCCATGGAAGAAGATGGTCATTTAATGAAACAGAGGAATCCCATTTGTTTCTAAGGAAAAAAAAAAAAAACAGACTTAAAAAATTTGCTCTACATCCACAAGACTAAAGAGAAGCAGAAAAAGGTAAAAAGAACTCTTGAGAACTGTATCTCTCTTGTGGTGATACAGAAAGTCTGTGAGGATAATTTGATTTTACTGATATAATATAAAAAAGGGAAGTAGTAAAGGGAAGGGGATAGTATCAGAAAAAGGGGAACAAGAGATAAAAAGAGGGAAACTACATCCCAGGAAGATGCATAGAAAATCTACCACATCTGGGGGAATTTAGAGAGGGGGAGAAACATTGTGTGAATCTTACTCTCATCAAAGTAGACTAAAAGAGTAAATAATTGACATATTTCTTTTTCAGAGAATTCTCTCTCACCTCAAGTGTCAAGGGATAAAAACAAAACAAAACATAATCACGGGATAATATGATGGCAGGAAATACAGAATTAGTCATTTTAAGTGTAAATGTGAATGTGATGAACTCTTCCATTTAATGGTGGAGACTGGATCAAAAGTCAGAACCCTACAATATGTTGTTTACAGGAAACACACTTAAAGCAGGGAGATACATACAGAGTAAAAGTAAAAGGTTGGAGCAGAATCTATTATGCTTCAGGTAAAGCCAAAAGAGCAGGGGTTGCCATCTTTATCTCAGATCAAGCAAAAGCAGAAATTGATCTAATTAAAAGAGATAAGGAAGGAAACTATATCCTGCTAAAAGGTAGCATAGAAAATGAAGCCATATCAATACTAAACATATATGCATCAAGTGGTATAGCATCTAACTTCCCAAAGGAAAAGTTAAGAAAAAAAAGCTAAGAAATAGACATCAAAACTATAATAGTGGGAGATCTCAACCTTGCACTCTCAAAATTAGACAAATCATACCACAAAACAAATAAGAAAGAAATTTAAAATGTCAATAGAACATTAGAAACACTAGGTATGATAGACCTTTGGAGAAAACTGAATGGTGATAGAAAGGAGTATACTTTCTTCTCAGAGTTCATGGAACCTATACAAAAATTGACCATATATTAGGACATAAAAAATCTCAAATTTAAATGCAGGAAGACAGAAATAGTAAATGCCTTCTTCTCAGATCATAATGCAATAAAAACTATATTCAGTAAGATTTAGGGGTAAATAGACCAAAAAGTAATTGGAAACTGAATAATATCATCTTAAAGAATGACTGAGTTAAACAGCAAATTAGAGAAACAATAATTTTACCCAAGATAATGACAATGATGAGACATCATACCAAAATTTGTGGGATGCAGCTAAAGTAGAAATATATCTTTAGAGGCTTAAATGAACAAAATAGAGAAAGAGAAGATTAATGAATTGGGGCTACAACTTAAAAAGCTAGAAAAAGACCAAATTAAAAACCCCAACCAAAAACTAAACTTGAAATACTAAAATTAAAAACAGAAATCAATAATATTGAAAGTAAAAAAAAATATCGAATTAATAAATTTTATGCAAAAGCCAACAAAATAGATAAATATTTGGTAAATCTGATCACAAAAAAGGCAAGAAGAAAATCTAATTGTTAGTCTTACAAATGAAAAGGTGGATCTTTCCACCAACGAAGAAGAAATTAGAGAAATAATGAGTTACTTTGACCAACTTTATGCCAATAAATTTGATAACTTAAGTGAAATGGATGACTTTCTCCAAAAATATAGGCTTCCTAGATTAACAGAGGAGGAGATAAATTGCTTAAATAGTCCTATTTCAGAAAAAGAAATAGAACAAGCTATTAATCAACTCCCCAGGAAAAAATCCCTTGGAACAGATGAATTTACATATGAATTCTACTAAACATTTATAGAACAATTATCCCCAATGTTATAGAAACTCTTTGAAAAAATAGGGGATGAAGGAGTCCTACCAAACTCCTTTTTTGACACAGACATGGTACTGATACCTAAGCCAGGTAGATTGAAAACTGAGAAAGAAAACTATAGAACAATTTTCTTAATGAATATTGATATTAAAATCTTAAATAAGATATTAGCAAAAAGACTTCAGAAAATCATCCCCAGGATAATACACTATGATCAAGTAGGATTTATACCAGGAATGCAGGGCTGGTTTAATATTAGGAAAACTATTAGTATAATTGGACAGATCAATAAGCAAATTAATAAAAACCATATGATCATCTCAATAGATGCAGAAAAAGCATTTGATAAAATCCAACATTCATTCCTATTAAAAATGCTTGAGAGTATAGGAATAAATGGACTATTCCTTAGAATACTCAGAAGCATATATTTAAGACTGTGAGTAAGCATAATATGTAATTGAGATAAACTGGAACCTTTCCCTGTAAGATCAGGAGTGAAACAAGGTTGCCCACTCTCACCATTACTATATAATATTGTATTAGAAATGCTAGCCTTGGCAATAAGAGTCGAGAAAGAGATTAAAGGAATAAGAGTTGGAAATAAGGAAATCAAACTGTCACTCTTTGCAGATGATATGATGGCATACTTAGAAAACCCCAGAGATTCTAATAAAAAGATATTAGAAATAATTCACAACTTTTGTAAAGTTGCTGGATACAAAATAAATCCACATAAATGCTCAGCATTTTTATACATCACCAACAAAATGCAAGAGATACAAAGAGAAATTCCATTCCAAACAAATGTTGAGAGTATAAAATATTTGGGAATCCATCTACCAAAGAAAGGTCAGGAATTATATGAGCAAAATTATAAAAAACTTGCCACAAAAATAAAGTCAGATTTAAATAATTGGAAAGACATTCAGTGTTCTTGGATAGGCCGAGCAAATATAATCAAGATGAATATACTCCCCAAAGTAATCTATTTATTTAGTGCTAGACCAATCAGACTCCCAAGAAACTATTTTAATGACCTAGGAAAATAACAACAGAATTCATATAGAACAACAAAAGGTCGAAAATTTCAAGTAAATTAATGAAAAAAAAAGTCAGATGAAGGTGGTCTAGGTGTACCTGGATCTAAAGTTATATTATATAGCAGCAGTGACCAAAACCATTTGGTATTGGCTAAGAAATAGACCAGTCGATCAGTGGAACAGATTAAGTACAAAGGACAAAAAAAGGGTACAATTATAGCAATCTAGTGTTTGACAAACCCAAAGATACCAACATTTGTGATAAAAATTCATTATTTGAAAAAAACTATTGGGAAAACTGGAAATTACTATGGCAGAAATTAGATATGGATCCACACTTAACATCACATACCAAGATAAGATCAAAATGGGTCCATGATTTAGGCATAAAGAATGAGATTATAAATAGATTAGAGGAACAGAGGATAGTCTACCTCTCAAACCTGTGAAGGAGGAAGGAATTTATGATCAGAGGAGAACTAGAAATTATCACAAAATAGAAGATTTTGATTATATCAAACTAAAAAGTTTTTGTACAAACAATACTAATGCAAACAAGATTAGATGGGAAGTAACAAATTGGGAAAATATTTTACAGTTAAAGGTTCTGATAAAGATCTCAGTTCTAAAATATATAGAGAACTGTCCTTAATTTATAAGAAATCAAACCATTCTCCAATTGATAAATGGTCAAAGGATATGAAGAAACAATTCTCAGATGATGAAATTGAAACTATCCACTCATATGAAACAGTGTTCCAAATCACTACTGATCAGAGAAATGCAAATTAAGACAACTCTGAGATACCACTACATTCTGTCAGATGGCTAAAATTACAGGAACAAATAATGATGAATGTTGGAGGGGATGTGGGAAAACTGAGACACTAATGCATTGTTGGTGGAGTTGTGAAAGAATCTGGCCATTCTGGAAAGCAATTTGGAACTATGCCCAAAAAGTTATCAAACTGTGCATATCCTTTGATCAAGCAGTGCTACTACTGGGCTTATATCCCAAAAGGAATACTAAAGAGGGGAAAGGGACCTGTATGTGCCAAAATATTTGTGGCAGCTCTTTTTGTAGTAGCTAGAAACTGGAAGATGAATGGATGTCCATCAATTGCAGAATGGTTGGGTAAATTATGGTTTATGAAGGTTATGGAATATTATTGCTCTGTAAGAAATGACAAGCAGGATGAATTCAGAAAAGCTTGGAGAGACTTGCATGAACTTATGCTGAATGAAATGAGCAGAACCAGAAGATCACTATACACTTCAACAACAATACTATGTGAAGATGTATTCTGATGGAAGTGGATATCTTCAACATAAAGAAGATCCAACTCACTTCCAGGTGATCAATGAATGAAAGAAACAACTATACCCAAAGAAGGAATACTGGGAATCAAATGTAAACTGTTAGCATTACTGTCTATCTACCCAGGTTACTTATACCTTCAGAATCTAATACTTAACATGCAACAAGAAAATTGGATTTACACATATATATTGTATCTAACTTATACTGTAACACATGTAAAATGTATGGGATTGCCTGTCATCTAGGAGAGGGAGTAGAGGGAGGGAGGGGAAAATTTGGAAAAATGAATACAAGGGATAATGTTATAAAAAATTACTCATGCATAAAAATTTATAACTATAAAATTAATTTAAAAAAAGAAAACTGAAAAAAACTCCCAATTGAATACTAAATGTGAAATTCTGAAAATAAAATGGGAAGTAAGAAAACTATTGAACTAATAAATCAAACTCTGAGCTAGTTTTATGAAATAAAAAAGATAGACCTTTAGTTAATTCAATTTAAAAAATTAAAGAAGAAAATCAAATTGCCAGTATCAAAAATTAAAAAGGTAAACTTACCACCAATGAAGACAAAATTACAGTAATAAGAGCTATTTTGCCCAAGTGTATGCCAATAAAATGTGAGAATCTAAGTGAAATTGATGAATATTCAACAAAATATAGATTGCCCAGATTAATAGAGAAGGAAATATGTTGTTTAAATAATGCCATTTTTTTAAAAAAAGAAATTGAACAAGCTATTAATGAACTCTCTAAGAAATCTCCAAGCCCAATGAATTTACAAGTGAATTTTACCAAACATTTAAATAATAATTGATTCCAATACTATACAAAACATTTGGAAAAATAAGGAAAGAAGGAGTCATACCTAAACTTCTTTTATGGCACAGATAGGGTGTTGATACTAAATCAAGGGAGTCAAAACAGAGAAAGAAAATTATAGACCAATTTCCCTAGTGAATATTGATGGAAACATCTTAAATAAATATTAGCAAAGAGATTATGGCATCTATCACAGTATCATATACTATGATTTAATAATACTTATACCAGTAATGCAGAGATGTTTCAATATTAGGAAAACTATTGGCATAATTGGTTATATCAATAACCAAAATAACATAAATCTTATGATTATCTCAATAGATGGAGAAAAAGTATTTGACAAAATCTAACACCTATTCTTATTAAAAAAAAAAAAAAAAAGAGAGAGAGAGAGAGAGAGAGAGAGAGAGAGAGAGAGAGACCATAGGAATACATGCAGTTTTCCTTAAAATTATCAGTATCATTTTTTAAATCAGCAAGCATTATATGAAATATTGATAAACTAGAAACATACCCAATAATATTAGGGATGAAACAAGGTTGCCTACTATCTCCATCACTAATCAGTATTCTATTAGAAATGTTAGTTTTAGCAATTAGAGAAGGAAAAGAAATTGAAGAAATTGAGGAAACAAAATTATCAGTCTTTGTAGGTGACATGTTATATTTAGAAAATCCTAGAGAATCAACTAAAATTATTAAAAATAACTAATAACTTTAGCAAAGTTACAGAATGTAAAATAAATCCACATAAATTATCAGTATGTATATATGTGACCAGCAGCAAGAGATACAAAGAGAAATTCCATTTAAATTAACCATAAATATTATGAAATATTTGGAGTCTACCTGCAAAGATTAAGTCAGAAAATTCAAAATCTCAAAACACTTTCCACACAAATAAACAATCGGAAGAATAAAAAGTGCTGATGGGTAAGTTGAGCTAATATAACAAAAATTAAAATTCTACCTAAATTATTCTATTTATACATTGTTATACCAATCAAAGTACCAAGAAATTACTTTATAGAGCTAGAAAAGTCATAATAAACTTCATCAGGAAGAACAAAAGGTCAAGAATTTCAAGAGAATTAATGAAAAAAGATGGTCTAGATGTACCAAACCTAAAGCTATATTACAAAGCAGCAGTCATCAAAATGGCTTGATACTGGCTAAGAAATTCAGTAGTAATTGAATGGAAAGGTTAGGCTCACAAGAAATAATAGTCAAAGGCTCTAGTAATGTAGTGTTTGATTAAACCTAAACACTCCAGCTTCTGGAATAAAACTCATTATTTAACAACATTTCCTGGAATAATTGAAAAATAGTATGGTAGAAATTAGGTACTGACCAATATCTAACAGCCTATGCCAAGTTGAGGTCAAAATATGTTCATTATTTATACAAAAAGAGTGATACTATAAGCAAATTATGAGTACAAGGTATCATCTTCTCAGATCTGTAAAGATGGAAGGAATTAATGAAGAAAAAAGAACTAGAAAACATTTTGAAATACAAAATACATAATTTTGATTATATTAAATGACAAAGTTATTTTTATACAAACAAAACCAATAAAGACAAGATTAGAAGGGAAGAGAGATAGTAGAGCAAAGTCAGAAAGCTGTGTGAGCTCTCCATTTTCCCTTGAAAAACACATGAACCAAGTGTCTGAGGAGATTGATGAAAGGAAACCACTTTCCAGCTCAAGATATACTGGAAAAACTTCAAGAAAGAGCATTCTCACTAGATTGTAAAGAGTGTTTAACCCAAGTCAGATAGATTCTGGGAAAGCCTGTGAGAGAGTCTTAATCACAGCAAATCAGCAACTAAGACTCTTAGTCCTGGATCAGTAAAGGAACAAAACTGGGACAGCCCCCAGTACCAGCTCAAAATACAAATTTTGGGGACCAGGTTGTTTCCTGAACAGAGCAGGCAAGTTACTGCCTACAAACAAAACAGGCCTCTGTGCTCAAAACAAAGACTCAGAGCTACAAAGGAAGCTTGGGAAAGTGCTACCTTTATCCTAGGAGCAGAGCTTAACCATAAGAAAAGCATAACCAAAAGAAAATGAAAGAAAATTGTTAGGATTACCAGGTGAGAACTCAGGTTGTCTGGACAGTGACAAGGTGAACTCAGGTTGTCTGGACAATCACAAGATGAGAACTCAGGTTGACCTGACAGCTCTCTGGCTCAGACCTTTGGTTCGGGCCTTTAAAAGGAATTTACACCTTAGGAATTTAAGAGGAGCAAGTTCATTGGTGGAAGTATTTCATCACACCTCATTGAGTCCTTACACGCCCATTCTCTGGGAGGATAAAAGAAAGGCAGCATTGGGTCTGAGAGAATTGACTCTGGGATAAAGTTTTGACGCCAGGCAGGCTGAAAGCAAACCAGTCTGATTTGAGGAAGGACAAGAGTTGAAGGAGATTCAGAGCTCCCAAAAAACCTGCACACAGAGGAAAAGATTTTGCAGATCTCCTCCCAGAGAAGGATTATAATTGAGCAGACGACCAGACCCTCACAATTCAAGAACATTACAGAAAATGAGCAGGAAACAGAAAAGAATTTTGAGCATAGAAAGCTTAGTTGGTGTCAGGGAAGACCAAAACACAACTCAGATGAGGACATAATGTCCACAGAAAAAAATCTTAAAAAGTGCGATAAATTGGTCTGAAACACAAAGAGCCTTCTTGGAAATGCTCATAAAAGATTTCAAAAGACAAACAAGAGAGGTAAAAGAAAAACTGAGAAAAGAAATCAGAGGTATGCAGGAGAGATGCAATAGTTCCAAACAACAGTTTGGAAAAGAAAGGAAAAAAATGTTTGAAGAGGACAACTACTTCAACAGTAAAATAAAACAAATGAAAAAAGATATGAAAGATAACTAAAGAAAATTACACATTAAAAACTAGAACAGGGAAAATGGAAGCTAATGACTTTGTGAGACTGCAAGAATTACTCAACAAACTAAAAAGAACTAAAAAATGGAAGAAAATGTGAAAGACCTCTTTGGAAAAATAGCTGACTTGGAAAATATTTCCAGAACAGACAATTTTAAAATGTGTGCTCTACCTGAAGACATGACAGAAAAAAAAAGATCCTGGATAGCATTTTACAAGAGTTCTTTAAGGAAATCTGCCCCAATGTTCTAGAAACAGAAGGGGGTAATACTTATTGAAATAATCCATTGATCACCTCTGAAAAGACATCTCACAAGAACATCCCAAGTAACATTGTTACAAAACTCCAAAACTATGATCTTAAGGAAAAAATACTGCAAGTTGTCAGATAAAAACAATTCATATATCAAGGAGCAACCATCAATATTAGCCAGTATCTAGTATTTTCTACAATAAAAGATTAGAGGACTGAAATACCATATTCCAGAAGGCAAAGGACCTAGGGTTACAAACAAGAATTAGCTACCCAGGGAAACAGTATCATTTTGCAGGGAAAGAGATGGAGCTTCAATAAAATAAAAGACTTTCAATCATTTCTACTGAAAAAAAAAACTATACAGAATATGTAATCTACAAACACAGGACTCAAGAGAAGCATAAAAAGGTAAATGGGAAAAATATATTATTCAAAAGTTAAACTGTTTACATCCCTAGATGGGAAAACAATTTCTGAAATTCTTGAGAACTATATCTGTCACTGAGGCAGACAGAGTGGGGAGTATATGGAGAGTGTGATTGTAAATGTACTCTGATATGATGACATAAAAAAGACATTAAGGAGTGAGAAATGGTCTGTACTGGAGAAAGAGAAAGGAGAAGTATAATAGGACTACTAGTTCAAATAAAGAGGTGCAAAAGACCTATTACTATGGAGGGAAAAAAGGGAGGGGGATAAGCATTGTTTGAAGCTTGATCTAGTCAGTTTTGTCTCTAAGAGAGAATAACTTAATCATTCAGTTAGATATAGACATTTATTCAATCCTATAAAGAAGTAGGAAAAGAAAGAGAAAAAGAAAAGGGAAGGGCAGAATAGAAGGGAGAGCAGAAACTCTAGGGAAAAAAAGTAAGAGAAGAAGAGAAGGGTTAATAGAAGATAAAGTAGTAGTTGGGGCAAATAAAAATATTAATAAGAGATAAAGTGATAGTGAATGAAGGGTGTAAAAAAAGAACACACACAACTAAGGACAAGGTCAAAAGAGAGAACAAATGTATATACAGAGGAGAAAATAGCATGGAGGGAAATACAGAGCTGGTGAGCATAACTGTGAATGTGAATGGGATGAATTTTCCCATAAAAGGGAAGCAAATGGCAGAGTGGATTAAAAAACAGAATTCTACAATATGTGGTTTAGAAGAAACACATTTGACACAGAGAGGTACATACAGAGAAAAGGTAAAAGGCTGGAACAGAATCTATTTTGCTTCAGCTAAAGTTAAAGAAAAAAAAAAACAAGCAGGGGTAGCAATTCTGGTTTCAGATAAAGCAAAAGTAAAAATAGATCATATTAACAGAGATAAAGGAGTAAAGTACATCTTGATAAAGGACACAGTAAATAATGAAGTAGTAAAGACACTAAATGTGTATGCACTAAGTGGTAGAGCAGACAAATTCCTAGAGAAGATTTTAATCCAGTTACAGGAAGAAATAGGCAGCAAAACTATTCTAGTGAGGGATATCAACCTTCCCCTCCCAGAATTAGACAAATCTAAGCACAAAATAAACAAGAAAGAAACTATGGAGTTTAATAGAATCTTAGAAAACCTAGATGTGATAGACTTCTGGAGAAAATTGAATAGGGACAGAAAGGAGTACATATTTTTCTCAGCAGCACTTAAAAGCAAGGATGATCTTTCTATGAAAGACTTGATTTTTTCTCAGTGATTCAGTGATCTGAAGCAATCCCAATAGACTTTGGACAGAAAATGCCATCTGCATCCAAAAAAGATCCAAGAAGATGAAATGTAAATCAATATATGCTATGTTCACTTCTTATTTCTCTTTTTTTTATGAAAGAAATAAAAATATGTATCCCATGGTTTTTCCCTTTTACTCTGATTTTCTCTCCTAACATGATTCATAAAGCAAGTGTATTAAAATAAATAAATTTTCTACCAAAAAAAAAAAAAGATAAGAAGGGAAGCAGAAAACTGGAAAAAATTATATCCAATGGTTCTCATTTGTAAAATATAGAGAGAATTGTATAAAATTTTAATCAGAATACAAGACATTTTCTAATTGATAAATGGTCAAAGGATATGAACAAATTTTCATATCAAGAAATTAAAACCATTTCTAGTCATATTTTTAAAAATACTCTAAATCACTATTGATTAAAGAAATGAAAATTAAGACAACTCTGAGGTACCCCTAACACTTCTTAAATTGGCTAAGATGAAAAAAAATCATAAATGTTGGAGGGGATGTGGGAAATCTAAGACACTAATACCTTGTTGGTGGAGTTGTGAATTGATCCAACCATTCTGGACAGCAATTTGAAACTATGCCCAATGGGCTACAAATTATCTATACCCTTTGATCCAGCAGTGTTTCTACTGGGATTGTATCTCAAAGAAATAAAAGGGGGAAAGCACCCACATGTACAAAAATGTTTATAGCAGCCCTTTTTGTGGTGGCAAGGACCTGGGAACTGAATCGATGCCCACCAATTGGGGAATAACTGAATAAATTATGGGTATGAATGTTATGGAATATTATTGTTTCATTAAGAAGCTATCAGCAAGATGATTTCAGAAAGGTCTGGAAAGACTTACACAAACTGATGCTAAGAGAATTGAGTAGAACTAAGATAACATTGTGCACAGCAACAAGATTATGTGATAATCAACTCTGAATGACATGGTTCTTCTCAACAATGAGGTAATTCAGGCAAATTCCAATAGACTTGTGATGAAGAAAGCCATCTCCAGATCACAACATAGTATTTTCACCTTTTTTATTGTTTCTTGCTTGCTTGGTTTTCTTTCTCATTTTTTTAATCTGATTTTTCTTGTGCTTCATGAAAAATCTGGAAAAAGTATTTATAAAATTCATGTTTAACATATATTCTATTACTTGCTGTCTAGGGGAGTTGGTAGAAGGAAGAAAAAGATAAAATTTTGGAACACAAGATTTTGCAATGATGAATGTTGAAAACTGTCTTTGCATATATTTTTAAAATTTAAAAGCTATTATTAAAATGTTTTAAAAAATGAAAGTTTGGGATCTGTTGCTTAGTCACTAGGTAACCATCTAAGGGATTTGAGCTGATAGAAGTGGTACATGAATAAGTAAAGGCTAAAGTGATTGTAAATTCATGTAAAATGGACTGAAACAGTGGGGCTCTATTTCTGTAAGGGATACAATGAATTCAAAAAGATTAGGAAGGCAGATTTCACTGAACTTCGTGATAAATTGATTTTAAGGGTTGAAGAAGAAATGACTTGAAGAATATGTCAGAGGTCCTGGCAAAATGGTGATTTCATTTACACAGATGGATATGTTTGGAGGAATATTATGTTCTGAGGAGAAAATAGAATTTAGCTTCCTATGTTCATAGTCCTCTATAAGTAATTAGAAAATAGTATATTTCTGAAGGGTTGTTTTGTGACCCCAGTGATATGATTTGAGAGTATTAGTGTCTATAAACATTAAAATCAATATTGCATTGATTTTAAAACTAATTTATAATCTTTAGTTAATGCATACCCATTTCTTCTGAGGCTAGTAATAACACAGATCCAAAGGTATAAAAGGTTACATTTGCAATAAACTTCTAAAGACATTTCCATCTCTAGACCTTTGAAGCATGGCAGCAGCAGGAGAAGTTATAAAACAAGTAATTTAAAATGGAGGGAACAGCATATTTACAATAATGAAAACCAGTAATTATGTGGTTATATTTCTACAGCCACCCTGGAGACAACAAAAAAGAAAATGCACTAATTAATTTTAATGAGGAAAGTAGTGAGTGCCATATTTTATGTTTTCCCATACAATATGTTCTTTGGCTTTGGGAGAACTTGAGATAGGGAGCAAAACTTCAATTAACTCATTAGCAGAAAGAGAATATTCAAGTAAAAAAATTCACTTAGAAACTTTAAAAGAAGCTGGGAAGAGGCAATTGAAAGAATAGGCACAACTAATTTTAAACAAAGAGATCTCACCTGGAAGAAAAATCGATGCACAATTGAGACTATGACCTGCTAAACTAGACCCAATAGTTTCATATGTTCCCTTCACTCTCTCTGGCTAATGCAAGTATTTTTTTTTAGAAACATAATTACAAAAAGTTTATACGTATCATTTCTGACATTTCTTTCCAAACTATTGTGTATGTCAGAGAAACTGAATCTTTCCTTCATCGTTTTTCCCATTTTAAGTAAATTTAATGTTCAAGAATATCTGACAATATTTTCTGGAAACTTCAGTGGAGTAGCTCAAATTTCAAACATAAGAATGACATTCAGATTAACCAGCATGAGTTCAAAATGGAGGACACTTTCATATATGTAAATATATGTATATGTATAGATATATACACATATATATGAGTATACAGACACATAAACATACATATGGATGTATACACACATGTACATGCATACTTCACACATGTACATGTATATATTACATCTACACATATGTATATATTAATAATCAATGTGTGTGACTAAATTATATATAAATTTTTATATGTGTATATATAATAAATAATCCTAAATCAGAATATAGGTGGACCTGTTTTCATGTAGGAAAAAAAAAGATCTCTTTCATTCATGTTATCATATGTGAATATCACAATAATCTTTCAATTTTTCAGTACAAGCAATTTCTGGTATGGGAACTCCCTATTCCAAAACAGATTGCAATCTTTTGTTTAGTAGGCAAATTCTAATGAGTTGTCTGAGGTATAAGAAGAAAACTAGGGTCATAATTTGTAAGTGCCCAAGGCAGGATTCCAACTGGTGTCTATTTGACTTTAAATTCATTATTCCAATCACCATGCCATGCTGCTTCTTGTGATAATTCATATAGAAAATAAAATATTTATTATTATAATCAAATGTTATCCATACAATCTCATGTAGTTCTTTAATCAACAGATTTCTCACAGTCATTTCATTAAATAATACAGTTGGTGTAGCACACTTAATTTTTCCTATATATTATCTCATTTTAGTTTGACAGTACCTCTGTGAAGTAGAAAAGGTTTATATTGTTATTCCCATTTAGATAATGAGAAAACTGAGCCATAGAGATGTTAAATGGTTGCTGGCCTTAGACCTAATAGTCATACTTTGTAAGAGAAATCTTCATTTTTTTGGTTAATATTTTTCAATTAATGCTGAAGTTTTGTCTATATTATGTCAGATCAGTTTCTGTCTTCAGTCACTGAAGATTTTTTACTGTTCTTTAAATTTTGATGACAAAGAATCAGTTAAACCTGCTGTTTTAATGTATGAAAAAAGAAACTTTTTATTTTTCATCATGTTGTTTTAACATTATATACAAACCCAAATCTTTTTAGCAAAACATTTCACTACATGGTTTTTAAACTATAGAATATGTTAAATTTCACTACATGGTTTTTAAACTATAGAATATGTTAAATTTTAGGTAAAATAGAAAATGGAAAATCCTTGTATGTTACCACAGTTGTAATACAGTGCAGTGTTACTGTAAACACTATAAAACCAAATTTTGGCAACTATTCCTAAAGTCTTCCTTTTTATCCTGCTGTAGCCCTTTCACGACCATACCCCTAATCAGTTAATACTTTTTATAGTACTTTTACAATACATTTATTTGTACAATATTTTATAGTCCAGGACTTGTGTACTTTTTTGCTTATATACTATTTGATTCCTTCTCACTTTCTGTGGACTTGAAATTATTTCCATTGTACCTGAAAATCCCAACAGTTCTTATAATTAGGTTTCTCTTATACTACTGGACATTTGGAAATGTTGTTGGTTTTATGGATAGCTATAAAAATATAGATATTATCCTATTTTTGCTTTCTGAGGCTATGTAATTTTTTCCTATGTCTTTACATTAATCCTCCATAGTAGGTCCACCAAAAATGCTAGAAGCCTTTGTCTAGTTCTTTTGCTATTATATGGATACCAGTGAGGGCATCTGAACGATCCAATTTTTATTCTTTTCCCAGACTCCAGAGGAAGTTTCTACACTAACCAAATTGAATAATCCATTATTTCTTTGTCTATTAAGTCACGGTCTATTTCATTGTTTTTATAATGTTAAACTATTTTTATCACCACTGAATTCCCTTCTTGAAGAAAGTGTTCATTATATAGGAGGCTAAATCTAGTGGATACATGAGACAGTGAGTGGATAGAGGGAACTCCTTGAGGAAGTTTTTTGTTTGTTGTTGGTGGTGGTGTTGTTGTTTTGTTTTATGAAGGAAATATCAGATAAAATGATGGGTCAATACCATATCATTTGAGAAGGCAGGCAGACCTAACCACTAGGGAAAATTTAAAAAGATATCATATAGTTGGGATTCTGTCAATTGAGCTTTGAAGGAATCTAAGGATTCTAGCAAGCAGAAATAAATTGGGAGTAATTGTAGATATTGGGGATACTTTGTGTAAATCTAGAAACATAAAATGAAATGTCATTTTGGCCACATATCAACCAGAATAATTTGGCAGGAATACAGATTTTATAAAGGGGAGTGATGAGAAATAAGCTTGGAAAGGTGAACTCTAGCTGGATTGTGACAAACTTTTTTTTTAATTTTAATTTTATTTTATAATTATAACATTTTTTGACAGTACATATGCATGGGTAATTTTTTACAACATTATCCCTTGCACTTACTTCTATTCATATTTTTTCCCTTCCTCCCCCAACCCCCTCCCCCAGATGGCAAGCAGTCTTATATATGTTAAATATATTACAGTATATTCTAGATACAATATATGTGTGTAGAACCGAATTTTTTGTTGCACAGGAAGAATTGGATTCAGAAGGTAAAAATAACAGTTTACATTCATTTCCCAGTGTTCCTTTTCTGGATGTAGCTGGTTCTGTCCATCATTAATCAATTGGAATTGGATTAGCTCTTCTCTATGTTGAAGAAATCCACTTCCATCAGCATACATCCTCGTACAGTATCATTGTTGAAGTGTATAATGATCTTCTGGTTCTGCTCGTTTCACTCAGCATCAGTTGATGTAAGTCTCTCCAAGCCTCTCTGTATTTCTCCTGTTGGTCATTTCTTATAGAACAATAATATTCCATAACATTCATATACCATAGTTTACCCAACCATTCTCCAATTGATGGACATCCATTCATCTTCCAGCTTCTAGCTACTATGAAAAGGGCTGCCACAAACATTTTGGCACATACAGGACCCTTTCCCTTCTTTAGTAGTTCCTTGGGGTATAAGCCCAGTAGTAGTATGGCTGGGTCAAAGGGTATGCACATTTTGATAACTTTTTGGGGATAATTCCAGATTGCACTCCAGAATGGTTGGATTCTTTCACAACTCCACCAACAATGCATCAGTGTCCCAGTTTTCCCACAGCCCCTCCAACATTCATCGTTATTTGTTCCTGTCATCTTAGCCAATCTGACAGGTGTGTAATGATACCTCAGAGTTGTCTTAATTTGCATTTCTCTGATCAATAGTGATTTGGAACACTCTTTCATATGAGTGGAAATAGTTTTAATTTCATCATCTGAAAATTGTCTGTTCATATCCTTTGACCATTTATCAATTGGAGAATGGCTTGATTTCTTATAAATTAGAATGAATTCTCTATATATTTTGGAGATGAGAATGTGTTGAGTCAGTCCAGGTGGGGGTTGGGGGTGGCCGGGCTCTGAGAGACCTTTCTGGAGTTTAAATCTTCACCTCCTGTGTTTACACCCTCTCCACCGCTCCTGGCTTGCTGCCAAGACGGAGCATCCACACTGGGGCAAAAGCCCTTTCACAGAAACGACAGAGATCACACCCCTCCCCCTCTGGTCTGAGCTGTGTGACCTGCCTGTCTTGCTCTGGCTGTCTGCCCTCAGTCTGCGCCTAGTCTGATTGACCCTCCCCCGAGCAAACACAGATCTTTTCTGGCGACTTTCAAGGATGTCTTCTCTTGGTGATAATTTGTGGATTTCTTTCTGGGTCAAGCATTAAGTCAGAGGCTTGTCATGAAGTAAGTTCTGAGAGAAAACGAGGAGCTCAAGCAGCTGTCTGCCTCCACGCCACCATCTTCGATTGTGACAAGCTTTAAATGACAAGCTGTGGAGTTTAGATTTTGTCATAAAGTAAATCATGAGGTACTAAAAGATTCTTCAGCAGGGAAGCAATATCATCAAATTCATCATCTAGCAAATATAGAATACTGGTATCAGAAAGTCAGAAGAAAGATAGAGCCATAAGGCTAAGATATCAACTGGAAAATTATTGCTATGGTCCTTGAGCTAGGGTGGTGCTGGCTTTGTGAATAGAGAAAAGATGACTGATGCAATAGATAAAATAAATGCAGAATTAACAAAATGTGGCAACTAATTGACTATGCTGGGAGAGGGAGATAAAATGAGTTTATTATTATTATTATTCCAAGATAATGAAACCAGGCAACCAGAAGGATGATGATACTCTTTAAAAATAAGAAAGTTTAGTGGAATGGCAGATTTAGGAAAGAAGATTATGAGTTCTATTTATGATATATTGAATTTAGATGTCTAAAGTAATCCAAATAAAGATATGATGCATAACAAGTTCATAAAAAAAAGATTATAGTTAAATATATAGCTTTTAAGGTATTCTACTTTTTAATGATACTTGAATGCACAGGAACTGATAAAATCTCTTCTGAAGGGTATAGGGAGAGTAGATGGCAAGATTTTTTGATAACAGTGTTGCAGAAATAGCTAGATTAAGGACTTAAAGAATGATGGTTTGGAGTCATTAGTGTGAGGAATTGGACAATCAGGAAGGAATAAAATTATTTCCATTTGTCCATAAGGACACAATAAAGAACTGAAAATTGTAGATGAGCCAGTAAGCATTTGCTCAATAAATCAATAAACATTTCTATGAATTAGAGATGTAATAAACCCCCTCTTAAATTCTAGGAATAAAAAAGACAAAATAGTTTCTATCTTTAAAAGTTCACAGTTTCTTGACATTCTGAGGGTGGAAAGAGTAAGGGAGTTCATTTGTTCATATAACACATTTACTGATAAGAAAACTTATCATACATATAAAATAAAAAATAAAATAACTTTGAAGAACACTGGTGAAATAAGAAGAGACTTCTTGAAGAGGAGAAACTTACATTAACTGATACTAAGTGAAATGAGCAGATCCAGGAGGTCATTGTACATGACAAAAACAAGGTTATATGATAATTATGATTCAATGAGATGATTCAAACTATTTCCAATGATCTTGTGATGAAGAGAGTCATCCAACACCCAGAGTGAGGATGGTGGGAGTTGAGTGTCATTCACAACATAGCATTTTCACTCTTTTTGTTGTTGTTTGCTTGCATTTTATTTTCTTTCTCATTTTTCCAGTTTGATTTGATTTTTTTATGCAGCAAGATAATTGTATAAATATGTATGCATATATTGGAGTTAACACATATTTACCATATATTGGACTACTTGCCATTTAGGGGAGAGAATGGTGGAAAGGGGGGATTTGGAATATAAGGTTTTGGAAGAATTAATGTCAAAGAATTATTCATGCATAATTTTGCAAAATTAAAAAAGCTTTAATAAAAAGAAAATTAAAAAAGACTTCTTGAAGAAGTGGTAATTGAGCTAAACATTAAAAGAAATAAGGAATCCCAATAGGTAGAGACAAGGAGGAAAAATACACCAGTGGAGACATATATATTTACAAAGGTATAAAAGTGCCTTGATGCATGCAGATGGATGATAGAATCCCACATACTAACTCCAACAAAACCATGAAATTCATACCAGACCAAATAATGGTAAAGAAATCCAAGGAACAAATACAATAATTCCTTCAACCCCAAATTATACAAAAGTCAGTCAGAGACCTGGGAACAATAGAAAAGTGCTCCCCCATCTTAGGTAACTGAGCTTTAGACTGCTGGTACTTTAGGATTCTCTGCAATACTTCATTGGTTTAGGGAACTTGAAGCCATTGGGTGCCTCAGTTATCATAGTTTGTATGCTGTTACACCTCACTGTTAATTTTCTTCCTAGTGATTTCTCAATAAGCATCTATTGGTTTCCAATAACCCTGGATTAAGATGGGGGAGCATAACCCTGAAAAGTGAAAATCAATTCAGGATTACAGATGGCTCAGAGAAAATCCAAGCAGGGTTAACTACTTCTCTAGAAAGAAGAGTCTGACCCTGCCACAAAGCTGCCATTCAAGAACAAGGGCTAGAAAGAAAGATTCAAGTTAATATGTTTATTTATTTATTTATTTTTGTAAATATAGATATTGGCAAAATGCATCCCAGGAAGAGAAAATAACTTGTTAATAAATGTAATTTTGCCTTGATTAAAGGTTAAAAAAAAGGCAAAAATGGATTTTCACTATGAATACAAAAAAGAAATTAAGCAAGAAGAAATACAAGAAATTGAGGGTCATACACAAAACAGTAAGTAGACCCATTTAATGAAGGAGTGATAGAAATTAGTGTGTAATTAACCTAAAAAGACAGAATGCAGCCTGGCTATGAATATACCAAAGAGAGGAAGTTGTATTTTTATCCTAGAGGGAACCACTGAAATTTCCTTAGAAGGGAAGTGATAAGGTGAGGCCTAATTTTATAGGAATATCAACTTAGCAGCTGTGTAAAGAATAGAGAGGGGAAACAATATGAAGTAAAAAAAGTAGTAAAAAGAACCAAAACTAGGGTAGTTATGGTGTGAGAGAAAGGGATGCTATAGAGGTAGAATTTACAATACTTAGCAACTGGTTGGATGGGTAGAAGGTGAGTGAAAGGCAATAATTGAGAAAGAATAGTCAATTCCACTTGGCATTACTTTGTCAAAATATCTTGATTAGTTTAATCGTTTTGGTGGGAAGGAGAGAGGATTTTATTGTCTGTCCTTGAAATAGCCAGGTCATAAATAAGTAGGGTACTGAAGCCTTTTAGTGCTGAGAATAGTTATTATAAATGTAAATGGAATGCTTCAGGGCGTGTAGATATAACAAGCACTATTTTATTGTTTTTTGTATTATCTTAATCTGAAGCCCATTTATCCACTCAAAAATTGTGTTCTTTGGATCATTAGTCCAGATATAGCCTTTATAAACTATGATTTCCAACCAGATGTTTTTCTTTGTTCTCATCCTATAAAACAGAAACATTATAATTAATTACTTAGTGTCTTTAAAGGATGATTTGAAGCCCACCTTGAAAGCCATCAAAATAATGTTCAAACAGTGAGATGTCTACTTCAAGGCTTATGGTGATCCATGAGCATAGACAGAAAAGTCAAGGCAATGGAACTGCTTCTTGTATCTACAGAAATGCCAGGATTAAAAACCCAAGGAGAGACCATCCAGGTCAGTATAATGCATGGTTCAATGTGGGCTTGGTTACCTTCTATTATGAATGGTCCTATTCATAATTAAATTCAAAGGACTTCCTTATCATCACATTGTAATCAATCTTAATAATATAAAATGCTCATCTGACATAAAAGTAAAAGGCAATTCAACTAAACACCATCTGAGTTTGGGTCATATCTTTTCCCCAATCTAGCTCATCAAAAATCTAAGTACTACCTACAGTTTTACTCCAATTGGTCAAATCAGGGGAAGTCAATAAACATTTATTAAGCAGTTACTTTGTGTGATCTACTGTACTAAATTATGAGCTTTCAAGGATGCAGTATAACAAGAGAGACATCATATAAATAATTATATAAAATTAAAACAAATACAAAATATATTGGATATAATCTCAGGCACAAGTGGCACTAGAAACAACTAGTTTCTATCAATCACATTACTTAGTTTCTATAATAATAATAATAATAACAACAGCAACAATAATAATAAATTAGGACTTTATTTTTAAATATATTGGTCTCTAGACTTCCGGCCAAGATGGCAGGGTGGAGGCAGACAGCTGCTTGAGCTCAGCATTTTCTCTCAGAATTTACTTCATGACAAGACTCGGAATTGGTGCTTGACCGGAAAAAAATCCACAAATAATTACCAACAGAAGACATCCTAGAAATTGGCCAGAAAAGGTCTGTGTTTGCTCTGGGGAGGGGACCAACAGTCTGGGTGCAGACTGAGGGCAAGCAGTGAGAGACACAGGCAGCTCACACAGCTCAGACCAGAGAGGGAAGGGGTGTTATCTCTGCCTTTTCTGCAGAAAGACCATTACCCTACTGTGGATATTCCATCTTGGCAGCAAATCAGGAGTAGCAGCGAAGGTGTAAACACCGGAGGTAAAGAATAAAACCCCAGAAAGCTAGCATCTCTCTGGACTGGCCACTCCCAACCCCACCTGGAGTTACTCAGCAAATTCTTAGAGCCTCAGAGCACAGACTCAGCACAGCCATCGGTGTCTTGTTAGTGTCTTGCTGCTGTCTCCCGCAGTCTGTAAAGTAAGCTCGGTAACACCATCCAGTACAATCCCCCCACAGAAACAGAGCAATTGTTTCTCTTGTCAATTTGTTTTCTTTGATTCTGCCCTGACAAAATGAACAAAAAATTTAAAAGGGTTCTAATGATTTAAAAGGGCTTCTGTATGGAGAGAGAGCAGAGTTCAAATACTGAGGAGACTAAAAGCAGATTGTCTACAGAGGAATCCCCTAAGAAGGATATGATCTGCTCCTCAATACACAAGACTCTCATAGAGGAAATCAAAAAGGCTCTCACAAGAGAGCTAGAAGAGAAAGAGGAAAAGGAAAGGGAAGCTTGGAAAGAGATTCTGGTAAAGTCATCCAGAGTGGATAAAGAGATAAAATCATTGAGAAATAAAATTAGTGAGTTGGAAAAAGAAAACAGCTCTCTAAAAAATAAAATTTATGAAATGGAAAAAAAATTCTATAGAAGAAAAAAACTCACTTAAAAACTCAATTGGACAATTACAAAAAGATATAAAAAAGTGAGTGAAGAAAATACATCATTGAAAAATCAGAATAGAATAAATAGAAGTGAATGACTCAAGGAGAAACCAATAAGTAGTCAATCAAAACCAGAAAAACAAAACAATGGAAAAGAATGTCAAGTACCTTAGTGGGAAGACAACAGACCTGGAAAATAGATCCAAGAGAGACAATTTGAGAATAATCAGACTCCCTGAAAAAAATGAGGAAAATAAAGAGCCTGGACACTATTTTCCAGGAAATTATCAAAGAGAACTGCCCAGAAGTTTTGGAAACAGAGGGTAAAATAGACATTGAAAAAATTCATCTATCATCTACTGAAAGGCATCCTAAAATCAAAACGCCAAGAAATATAGTGGCCAAGTTCAAGAACCATCAAATGAAGGACAAAATATTGGAAGCTGCTAGAAATAATCAATTCAGATATGGAGGAGCTACAATAAGGATGACTCAGGATCTAGCAGCATCCACGTTAAAGGAGTTAAGGGCCTGGAATATGATATTCCGAAAGACTAAGGAACGTGTTATGCAGCCAAGAATAACTTACCCAGCAAAAATGAGCATCTTTTTCCAGGGAAGAAGATGGACATTTAAGAAAATAAATGAATTCCATCCATTATTGATGAAAAAACCAGATCTACACAAAAAATTTGATCTTCAAATACAGAAATCAAGAGATTTATAAAAAGGTAAAAAGAAATCTTGAGAACTATATTTCTGCCATAAAGATATGTAAAGAACACATGTATAATTTGTCCTAGAAACTAGAGGTGGAAAGGAAATTATATCATAAAAAAAGGTAAAGTGGTGGTACTACATCTCATGATGAGGCAAAGGTGCCTATTATATCTGAGAGAAAAAAAGGAGGGGGGTGAACATAGTGTGTATCAATAGACATATTTGATTTATGGTGAAACTTTTTCCACTTCATTGAAAAGTGGGAGGGAAGGAGTAAGCTAAAAGGAAGGGAATACAGAAATTGTGAGAAAAGGGGGTAAAATAGGAAGAGGAACTTTAAGGTGGGGGAGGGATGCTAAAAAGAGAGGACTGTGAAAAGCAAGTGGTGCTCACAAGTTTAATACTGGGTAGGGGGGTAAGAGGGAAGGAAAGGAGAAAAGCATAAGCAGGGGTTAACAAGATGGCAAGCAATTTAGAATTAGTCATTTTAACCATAAATGTGAATGGGGTACACTCCCCCATAAAGAGGAAGTAGTTAGCAGACTAGATTAAAATCCAAAATCCTACAATATGTTATTTACAAGAAACACATCTGAAACAAGGTGATACATTCAGAATAAAGGTAAAAGGGTGGAGCAGAATCTACTGTGCTTCAGGTGAAGCCAAAAAAGTATGCATAGCCATCCTCATCTCAGATCAAGCAAAAACAAAAATTGACCTAATTAAAAGAGATAAGGAAGGGCATTATATCTTGCTTAAAGGTAGCATAGATAATGAATCAATATCAATATTAAACATATACACACCAAGTGGTGCAGCATCTAAATTCTTAAAAGAGAAATTAAGAGAGCTGCAAGAAGAAATAGACACCAAAACTATAATACTGGGAGATCTCAACCTTGCACTCTCAGAGTTAGATAAATCAAACCACAAAATAAATAAGAAAGAAGTCAAAGAGGTAAATAGAATACTAGAAAAGTTTGATATGATAGATCTATCAAAGCTAAATGGAGACAAAAAGGAGTACACTTTCTTCTCAGAAGTTCATGGAACCTATACAAAAATTGATTATATACTAGGACATAAAAACCTCAAAATCAAATGCAGTATGGCAGAAATAGTAAATGCATCCTTTTCAGACCACAATGCAATTAAAATTACATTTAATAAAAAGCCAGGTAAAAATGACCAAAAAATAATTGGAAACTAAATAATCTCATACTAAAGAATGATTGGGTGAAACAGCAATTCATAGACATAATTAATAACTTCACCCAAGAAAATGACAATAATGAGACATCATACCAAAATGTGTGGGATACAGACAAAGCAGTAATAAGGGGAAATTTTATATCTCTTGAGTCCTACTTGCATAAAATAGAGAAAGAGAAGGTCAATGAATTGAGCTTACAACTAAAATTGCTAGAAAAGGAATAAATTAAAAACCCCCAGACAAACACAAAACTTGAAATTCAAAAAATAAAAGGTGAGATTAATAAAATTGAAAGTAAAAAAACTATTGAATTTATTAATAAAACTAAGAGTTGGTTCTATGAAAAAACTAACAAAATAGACAAACCCTTAGTAAACCTGATTAAAAAAAGGAAAGAGAAAAAGCAAATTGTTAGTCTTGAAAATGAAAAGGGTGAACTCACCACTAATGAAAAGGAAATTAGAACAATAGTTAGGAGCTACTTTGCTCAACTTTATGCCGATAAATTCGATAACTTAAATGAAATGGAAGAATACCTTCAAAAATATAGCTTGCCCAGATTAACAGAGGAAGGAGTAAGTAGTCTAAATAGCCCATTTCAGAAAAAGAAATAGAGCAAGCTATTAACCAACTCCCTAAGAAAAAATATCCCCAGAACCAGATGGATTTATATGTGAATTCTACCAAACATTTAAAGAACAATTAATTCCAATGCTATATAAATTATTTGAAAAAATAGGGATTGAAGGAGTCCTACCAAATTCCTTTTATGACACAGACATGGTACTGATACCTAAACCAGGTAGATCAAAAACTGAGAAAGAAAACTATAGACCAATCTCCTTAATAAATATTGATGCTAAAATCTTAAATAACATATCAGCAAAAAGACTTCAGAAAATCATACCCAGGATAATACACCATGATCAAGTAGGATTTATACCAGGAGTGCAGGGCTGATTTAATATTAGGAAAACTATTAGTATAATTGACCATATCAGTAATCAAATTAATAAAAACCATATGATCATCTCAATAGATGCAGAAAAAGCATTTGATAAAATCCAACATCCATTCCTACTAAAAACGCTTGAGAGTATAGGAATAAATGGATTATTCCTTAAAATAACGAACATATATTTAAAACCGTCAGTAAACATCATATGTAAAGGCGATAAACTAGAACCTTTCCCTGTAAGATCAGGAGTGAAAAAAGGTTGCCCACTATCACCATTACTATTCAATATATTACTAGAAATGCTAGCCTCAGCAATAAGAGCCGAGAAAGAGATTCAAGGAATTAGAGTAGGAAATGAGGAAATCAAACTATCACTCTTTGCAGATGACATGATTGTATACTTAGAGATCCCCAAAGACTCTGCTAAAAAGCTATTAGAAATAATTCAGAATTTTAGCAAAGTCGCAGGATACAAAATAAATCCACATAAATCCTCAGCATTTTTATACATTACCAACACAATCCAACAGCAAGAGTTACAAAGAGAAATTCCATTCAAAATAACGGTCGATTGTATAAAATATTTGGGAATACATCTACCAAAGGAAAGTCAGGATTATATGAGGAAAATTATGAAACACTTACCGCAAAAAAAAATTAGTCAGAGTTAAATAATTGGAAAGACATTGAGTGCTCTTGGATAGGACGAGCGAATATAATAAAGATGACAATACTCCCCAAACTAATCTATTTATTTAGTGCTATACCAATCAGACTCCCAAGAACCTATTTTAATGACCTAGAAAAAATAACAATAGAATTCATATGGAACAACAAAAAGTTGAGAATTTCAAGGGAAGTAATGAAAAAAAAAAAATTAAATGAATGTGGTCTAGCTGTACCTGATCTAGAACTATATTATAAAGCAACAGTCACCAAAACCATTTGGTATTGGCTAAGAAATAGACTAGTTGATCAGTGGAATAGATTAGCTTCACAGGGCAAGATAGTGAATAAAAATACCAATCTAGTGTTTGACAAATCCAAAGATCCCAACTTTTGGGATAAGAATTCATTATTTGACAAAAACTGCTGGGAAAACTGGAAATTATTATGGCAGAAACTAGGCATGGTCCCACATTTAACACCACATACTAAGATAAGATCAAAATGGGTCCAAGACTTAGACATAAAGAACGAAATCATAAATTGGAGGAACATGGGATGGTTTACCTCTCGGACTTGTGGAGGAGGAAGGAGTGTTCAAGGGAGAACTAGAGACCATTATTGATCACAAAATAGAAAATTTTGATTACACCAAATTTAAAGGTTTCTGCACAAACAAAACTAATACAAACAAGATTAGAAGGGAAGTAACAAATTGGGAGAACATTTTTACAGTTAAAGGTTCTGATAAAGGCCTCATCTCCAATATATACAGAGAATTGACTTTAATTTATAAGAAATCAAGCCATTCTCCAATTGATAAATGGTTAAAGGATATGAACAGACAATTTTCAGATGATGAAATTGAAACTATTTCCACACATATGAAAGAGTGTTCCAAATCACTATTGATCAGAGAAATGCAAATTAAGAAAACTCTGAGATATCATTACACACCTGTCAGATTGGCTAAGATGACAGGAACAAATAACGATGAATGTTGGAGGGGCTGTGGGAAAACTGGGACACCGATGCATTGTTGGTGGTGTTGTGAAAGAATCCAACCATACTGGAGAGCAATCTGGAATAATGCCCAAAAAGCTACTACTGGGCTTATATCCCAAGGAAATACTGAAAAAGGGAAAGGGATCTGTATGTGCCAAAATGTTTGTGGCAGCCCTTTTCATAGTGGCTAGAAACTGGAAAATGAATGGATGTCCATCCATTAGAGAATGTTTGTGTAAATTATGGTATATGAATGTTATGGAATATTATTGTTCTGTAAGAAATGACCAACAGGAGGAATACAGAGAGGCTTGGAGAGACTTACATCAACTGATGCTGAGTGAAACGAGCAGAACTAGGGGATCATTATACACTTCAACAATGATACTGTATGAGGATGTATTCTGATGGAAGTGGATATCTTCAACATAGAGAAGAGCTAATCCAATTCCAAATGATCAGTGATGGACAGAATCAGCTACATCCAGAAAAGGAACACTGGGAAATGAGTGTAAACTGTGAGCATTGTTTTTTTGTTTTGTTTTGTTTTGTTTTTCTTCCCAGATTATTTTTACCTTCTGAATACAATCCTTCCTTTGCAACAACAACAACAAAATTCGGTTCTGCACATATATATATATATATATATATATATATATGTATATATATATATATATATATATATTGTACATAAGATATACTGTAAGATATTTAATATGTATGGGAATGTTTGCCATCTGGGGAGGGGGTGGGGGGAAGGAGGGGAAAAAATTCGGAACAGAAGGGAGTACAAGGGATAATGTTGTAAAAAAAATTACCTATGCATATGTACTGTCAAAGAAAATATTATAATAATAAAAATTAATTAAAAATGAAATAAAATTAAAAATAAATAAATAAATAAATAAGACATAAGGGAAGAGAAAATTCATAGCATAAAAGTAACGCATAATTCATAAACATAATGGTCACCTTAAAGACACTTTAATAAACTACATACAACATCTATCATCACCTCTCTGAGAAAACACCATCTGAATTCCTTGGCTGGGAGTATCCATGGTCATAGGCATTCAGAGTTTTGATTGGGAGACATTGCTAGACAAGTTATACAACACTTCCTAACTGAATTGTCAAAGTCCCTTTTAACTAAGGGGTTTTTATAGGATGAGAACAAAGAAGGCACTACACTACATATCCTCATTTTATATGTATATATAAGACATAGCAGCCTACAGCATGCATCATCACAAGAAACCCATCAAGGAAAATATTTCTTCATCGCTTTTGGAGGACTCTGTTTACTCTAGGAACTAGCCAGTTTCTGGGGTAAACACAGATCTGCAATAAAAATTATTTATTAATTAAGGCATCAGAAGGATCGCCAATTCTTTTGTGTGCTTCCCTGGCATTCCATCAGATAACTGCAAGCACGTTTTAATGTTCTCAGCAAAAAGTTACACAAAAGACATGGCCAAGACTTACTTAAGATGTCTTACTTACTAGGATTCCTTATAGTCATTTGTTCCTACTTTTGCTGACAGTATGTCAGATTCCATATCCCTTCCCTTTAATCCTGCTTAGGTCAATTTTAAATTAGCTGTAGCATCCCACTTCCCTAAAAATACAATCATCCAATCATCTTATTGTTATAGTAGCTAAGGAACAAAAAAGTTAAAGCAAAAGTAGAGAGCAAGTTACATAGTAGTTGGTTTGATCTATTGGATATAAAATAATCCACTATCTTCATTTTTATATTTGATCATACTTAACCTCATTATTTTTATAGGCACCTTATCTCAAGAAGAAACAATAAATTAAAGATGGCACAGATGGAAGTACAGTTTATTAAGGAGGCAATATAGCATAATTTAATAGTTTTCAACTACATATCTGGCCACTAGGATAGGCACAAGAATGCCAAACCAGAAGAGACCACAGTGAGCAAACAGACAAGGTATAAGTGAGTTAATATAAAGAAGCCATTGAATTATTACTAAATTATTGGGGAATGCACTCCCTTTCTCTCTGCCTCCAAATTTTAGATTGAATGTGGCACAGTATTATAAATGGCAATAATTTTATAATAAATGTAAAGGGCAAAGGTGGAGAATTTGGAACTAATGTTTAAACAATATTTGGAGATGGATGAAGGCACATTACTTGTAAACAAGATATAGATTAGAGAATGTCTTTCTGAATATGAAGGATAGTATTCTTAGAGAAAATAGGACTCAACTGCATGTTCATTTTCCTCCTTCTGATCATAACTCCAGCAAAACTTAGAACATAACTATCTATTGTTCCTTACCCTTGAAAGGCATGATAGAGGAAAATTCATGGATCAAAACAATCCTCAAAATAAATATATATTTTTGGTAATTTCATGAAATTATTTCTAAGTACGTTAGATTTAGACTTGTAATCTCATCAATGAAAGGGAATAAGAAACTCCTTCCACTGATGCTGATTTATACCTTTTATGATCCTTAAGATTTGAGTTTCTGATGCCATTAAGAAGGTAATTTAGCCAAAATATGATGTGTATGTATCAGAGCCAAGAGTTAAAGTCAATTTTTCCTGATTCCCAAGACAGAGCTCCTTCTATTATATCACATATATGTGTATTATGGTTATGTATGTATAAATGTATAGGTACATAGGTAGTGGAGATATTGGACAGTAAGAATTCATCCCTTATTCTCAGATTTTCATTTTTGGTTTTTCATAAAGAAGATGTATGGGGTACATAGATGGCACAGTGGATAGAGCACCAGTCCTGAAGTCAGGAGGACGTGAGTTCAAATCCAGTCTGAGACACTTCTCAGCTGTGTGACCCTGGGCAAATCACTTAACACCAATTGCCTCAGAGAAAGAAAGAAAGAAAGAAAGAAAGAAAGAAAGAAAGAAAGAAAGAAAGAAAGAAAGAAAGAAAGAAAGAAAGAAAGAAAGAAAGAAAGAAAGAAAGAAAGAAAGAAAGAAAGAAAGAAAGATGTGTGTATATGTGTGTATGTGTGTATATATATATATATATATATATATATATATATATATATATATATATATATATTCTGATCATATGTAACTGAGAACTAGAACTTTCTTGTAACAAAGAAATTTCTAGGTGACTACAAAGCTAATAGGATTGATGAGTTGTTGAACTAGATCTCAGCATGAATATAAAAAAGTGATCTAACATATTTTGCTTTTTTTTCTTATTTTGGAATGGATCAGAAATGCTAGTAGATGTGGAACAATCTCCAGTTCAAGAAGACTTGGAATTAAGTTGCATTTTTAAAGCATATTGCCATACAGATCATGGACAAATCATTTAAAGTCTCAGTATTCCGGAAACTAAGACTGCAAATTTTGGAGAAGATACTAATATGCACTAGTAGGGAAAAAGTCTCCCCTATCACTGCTCCCAATTCAAGTCAAATAACTATGGGAGGTAGTACAAGAGAACAGAAATAATCCTAAAAAAAGTTTATATTAGATGAGATCATATATGCATAGATAAATTTAAAATTACTAAATATTATAATCACATTATAGAGGAACAATCTTCTTCACTAGGGAGAATTAAAGAAGTATCATCTAATATGTTTATATCAGGATGGGCTTGCTTTCTGTAGAGAGGTATAAGTGAGTTTGATAAAATAAAGTTGAATGATACCAAGGTGGAAAAAAGAACCCTCATTTAAAAAAAGTATTTTTTGAAAGGGGGGAGAGAAATAACATGAGTTTTGATCATAAGTTTTGTTGTTAATTGTTGCTGTTAATACTGCTATTGTTTTAAATGCACAGGGTTTCCCTATTGCTTTCCTCATTAAGTTCTTCCTGAACTAACTCCATTGGATAATTTCTTTAAAATGCAATGCAAGCAAGCCTTTAATGATAATGAGAGGACATTTTGATCCTGGACTCATTATCAAGGTTACCAAAAAAAAAATCCCCTATATTATATTCAGAACTCTTTATTGATAAAATTAAATAAAGTCTCATTAATCTGGATCATTGGACAATAGGTAAGGAAACTAAGAAATTATGAAAATCTTACATCGTAAAATCTTGGTTTTTTAATGTGAATTCCTAACTTTTATGCCCACTGGTACTAGCAGTGTGTTTCATTAAATTGATTTCCTTAAGCCTCTTTTAAGAAACAGATAAAAATGAAAAGTCACAAAAATTGTAAGTCCTCAAATAATGTCCTATTCCTGTACCACATCATGACATGAAGGAAACCCTTCAAGTTACTAAATCACATACTGAAATAAGTTTTTCAAATAGATTTAGAATTGCACTATTTTTGTCTAAAGACCATCCTACCTAACTTGAGAAAAGTAATTCAGCCTATTGAATTTAAAGTAAAAATTGTTTTGTTATTATTTTTTTAGCCACAGCAACTTTGAAGACCATGATAATGAAAAAACATTGACTTTGGAGTCAGTGGACTGGGGTCCAAATGCCACCTCTGAAGCTCTTAATCTATATGGCCATGGGAAAGTAATTTAATCAACCTGAGTCTGTTTTCTCACCTGGAGGAGGAGGATTGATTAGATAGTCTCTGAGGTCCTAGAACCCAGAAAATTATAAGTCCTTGAATGTTCAGTATAAAAACCTAACATCTGTTATTTTGGTTAGCCTCTCTTATTTGTATTTCATATGATGGAAAAAAATATTTTTATTAGGAGCAAGAAATGTCAAAGCCATAACTAATGATTTTGGACCCTGGAATAAATAGCACAGAATCTACCCTACAATATATGATTCATGATTTAAAAATAAATACACAAAGTAATTTTTAAAAATCGCTTAATTGAAAGTAGAGTCACCTCATGGAGACCTATAACTACCAGGCCCAGAGCAGAAAAAACTCTAGTTCACCCTGAAACTATTGCTGGTTAGGCCATTGCCTGAGAGAATTTTTTTTTTTGCTAGAGGAATAGTTTTGTCTGGTCAGTTTCTAGTTTAATGATTTATTCTTGATAAGTAGGTACTAAAGTAAAATGTTTCTATGACAGTGAAGGAGCAAAAGTACTATCAAAGTGTAAATGCAAAAAAAAAAAAAAACAACATAGTCTTTCAAAATCAATATTTAAAATTTCCCAGCAGTACTTCTAGTCAAAACCTTTGTAGTCTTGATGAGTTATGGTTCTTGGCACAGGAGGCAGACATAGGTCCAATCCAAATGCAATGATCATAGTCAATATTTACAACCCCCTTTAAACAAATTATTTCATTTGATCCTTACAAGAGCCTTTTGTAGCATCATTACAAATATTTTATCCCTGTTTTATTGATGATGAAACTGAAATGGAAAGCAAGTTTACTCTTTTCTCCATACTCATGTAGTATCTTATATTAAGTACCAGAGTTATGACTCTTACTCTTTTATTTCCTGATTCCCAGTATCGTTTTAAACCACACTGTGACTATTATTAAGGAAACATCTATAGAAAGGAATATGGCCTGGGAGTGTCAAAGCTTCTGAGACTTAAATATAATACTATTAAAGGAAATGAAAACTCTGTCATGTTGTGAGGATGGATAGGGTGGTCATAATTTGGCGTGAAGTTTCAGGAGGTAGGTAGCAATGGGAATTGGATGCACAAGGTTTGTCTTTAATTGTCAATATCACAGAAAGAGTTGACAATCTGCTCATAGGTCCAGTGATTAATAGCAGATCTACTAAAGACTGGAACAATATTTTCTGATTCTCAGACCAACTATTTTAGTTCCAGAGAAGCCAGAGCAAACATGTAGCACCTTTGAGGCATATTATTTGTAAAATGAATCAAGATAGTGACTTAGATCCAAGAGTAGTCTTGTACTTATGGCAATATAATATAATGAAACCTAAAGATCAGCCCGAAACTGTCTTTTCATGTGGAAATGCTTTTCATGTAGAGAAAGTCTGTTACCAGATCATGAAATTATAGAGCATTGTAGAATTATATAACTGATTCTGAGATGCTAACAACATAGTGGAGAGAGGGCTCATTGATTGACTTTAGAGACATTTTTAAAGATCTGTGAGTTTTAGTTATATCTTCCATTAGGATTCTTACAAGGTGCTGAGTCACTGGAATGGATAGAGACAATATTTATCTAATTTAGCATGGTACTTAACAGTTCTCTAGTTCAGTAATGTACTTACTAGAATTCCACAAGATTCACACCTTTAAGAGAGAATACTTTTAAGGAGCTCCACAAGCCCAGGGAAAACCTAGAAGGTCATTCTCTTGGAGGTAGAGTTCACTCCAACCTCTACCTTTATGCTTCCTGGAGACATTGGGAGGACAAGAAGCTGAAGCTGGATGGAGAGATTCAGAGGGAGCTCTTGGAACCAAGGAGAGAGATAGGCCTCTATTAAAACTAACTGGGCCCAGGAAAAGATTCAGGATTTTGAAGGACACAATAAAGGATCCTGACTTTAACTCCTGGCTGCATTTGGGTTTATTGAACTGAACTGAAACTAAGGCTGCCTTCCAAACCCCTCCAAGAAACTTGCTTCAAGAGAATGATTATATTTTTAGAGAAGAAAACATTATAATCCTTTTTGCCTCCCTCATTGTAGTGTAAGGGGAAAGACCTTAGTGCCTTTTCCCCTTTGATGCCACATGTTATTGAGAAATAGAACTCGATCCTTGGCCTTTTTGTTTTTCAACTCTAGGTGAAGGGATTGGAATCTCGAAAGATCAGAGGAGTCAGATGCTTTCAGAAGCACCAATACAATGCTGGCTGCAACCCCCAGCCTAGACTCTAATTCTGGAATATCAGAGTTCTCTTGGCAACCTCTTAAACTCAACTGGTCCTCCCCCTTCACCTGTGGAAACAAATAAAAAAGAACAAGATCAAGAATTATTTCTTGGAGTTCTGTGACTCCAAAGAGAAGGTCTTAAGGCCTTTCCCCATACCATGTGCTTATGTGATAGCTCATCAGATGTCTGAACCAAGGTATCTCCAGATGAAGATAAGATAATGAAACAAAGATGTTAGGAGGTCCTGAAATTGACAGGACCTCCTATCTACCATGTGGACACACAGCCAGAATCACTTAGAGAATGCATATTTTTCACTACCTCTTCAAGGCACATTTCCTTAAACATCCTCATGATTGAAAGCAAACTTTCTAACATATCCACTTGTAGAGATATGAGCATGTTCCAGACTTAGACTTACACTTATATTTTCATCCTCATTTACACATGTACACATGCACATACACATATATACACATATTTTTTTCTAAATTATTAAACCCAATGCTAAAACAAATAATAATATCTTATGCTTAAATAAAACTTCAAGATTTGCTAATTTACCTATGTTATCAATGCTCCCAACAACCTTAAGAGGTAGATATTTATATTTTTATAGTGCTAAACATCAAAGATACGTGGAGACAGACAGAGAGATAGAGGGGAAAAGAGAGAGAGAGGAGAAAGGAGAGAGAGTTGTTCAGTGCATTTAACTCTCTGTGACTCCATATAAGGTTTTTTCATCAAAGATACTAGAGTGACTTTAATTTCCTTCTCCAGTTCATTTTACTGAGGCAAATAGGTTAAAGGACTTGCCATGGGTCACAGAGTTAGTAAGTGTTAGACACCATATTTGCAGTCAGGAAGATTATTCTTGACTTTAAACCCAATACTTTATCCACTGTGCCACCTAGATGTCCAGATAGATTAGGGGTATACAGTGTGTGTCTAGATAGGTAAATACAAGCTAATATGGGGAGGAAGACACTTTTAAATGCATAGAGGAAGCAGGGAACTGAATCCAGAAAGACTCCAAGTCGGTATATTATGAGCTGAGCCTTGAGGAAAATAAAAGTATTCTAAAAGTAGAAATAAGAAAAACCATCATTTCAGGCATAGGGCATAATTTGTCTGATGGACACAGAATGCCAGAGTTTTGCCATGTATGGCTGTGCTCTGGGAAAGCAGGAATCTCTGGTCAGAATTATATTTGTTTGTTCTTGGACAGAGGGTACAAGGAAGGGTGTGATTTGATCCTATTCAGGTCATTCTAGGAATCAACTGAGAACATCTGGGCCTGATTCTGAGAAGTAATAGAATGAGGCTTTCTCTCCTATGAGTGTCAATACCAAACAGGACAGAGAATCCTGGGAAGCAGGAGTTGGGGTAGGGAGATAAATTAACCTTCCTAGATATATCATGGAATTTTCTAAAAATCAGGAACCTTAAAAATAATCTAGCTGAATACCCTAAGTGGTTGAAGGAAGGAGTTGTAGCCTAGTTAGCATAAGTGAATTATTTGAGTTTTCATAGATAGTTAATGATATAGTTAGGACCAAAACTAAAACACTTGAAGTAGGATATTCCCTTTTAGATAAGGAGATAACACTATTGCCAACAAAAGTTATAACCTGAAGACTTCCAATCTCACTTAATTATTTCTACCTCTGAACTGGTGTGGTCCAGGCCACTGCAGTTTGGGGAGAACTATCATTGATAATAATCTAATTTTCATGTACTTAAAGTTTCAAAGGCTTATGCTAGAGAGGAAATTGTAAGCTTTGGGTCCATATACAGTCACAGTACAATAATTAAACTAAAGTACATTTAGTCATTTCTCAAAGACCTCATCTGAACTTGCCACCTCATTGGCTAACTGTAGCCGTTATTTCTAGAAAAAGTCATGTATTACTTAAAATATTTTATCCTGAACAAAACAAACACAAAGTAAATAATCATTTCTAAAATGTAAGTAACAGTCTTCTAGCAATGTTTCAGCTGGCTGGCTCAAAGGGTCCTAAATAAATAAAGATCCTGTAAGATATATTTCCTGAAAGGAAATATTTAGCTTGAGAAGAGAGGATACTTCCTTAAAGTAAATAATTGGAGGGAAAATGTTCCTTGGAGTTCTTGAGGCCCTTATGAGAGAAAAGGGAAGTGATTAGAACCCTACCCCTAAAACATACAGAAAGCAACAGGGACCCAAGCCTTATGACATCAACATAGCTCTTCCCTTTCTCAAGTCAAAGTTTCTCAGGGAATTCATGAGAGCCAAAGACAAAGGATAAATGGGAAGTAATAAACTATGTTGTTGTTTTCTTTTAATTTTTAATCTCAGGAATTCACTCAGGTGGTTGGAATAGTGAGAGATAATCAGAAATGAGAAAGTGATGATCTATATTACCCCTTTCTTTCCCCACACACAGTTTCAGATGAGTATACTGGCATTTCTGGTTGTCCCTTTTATTATTAATGAGTGTGACTGAATGATCCAATCTTATTTCTTACACCCATGTGTGACTGATTCTATCCTTCTATTTCCTTATGTCTCTCTGTTCATGGCAGGAAGGGTATAGATGGACCTGGGAGCAGCATAGGAAAAAGTAATCTTTTCCCCAATTCCCAGCCAGTTATTGACTTTCTAATGAGGGGCTTCATCTCAACTGTTCCTTATATTTTGTAACTATACTATCAAAAGCACACTTTTTTTGAGAAAAACAAATTTTTTTATTAATTTTTATAATTATAACATTTTCTTTGACAGTACATATGTATAGGTAGTTTTTTTTTTTTTTTTTTTTACAACATTATCCCTTGTACTCCCTTCTGTTCCAAGTTTATCCCCTCCTTCCCTCCACCCCCTCTCCCAGATGGCAGGCATTCCCATACATATTAAATATCTTATAGTATATCTTATGTACAATATATGTATGTGCAGAACCGAATTTTGTTGTTGTTGTTGCAAAGGAAGGATTGAATTCAGAAGGTAAAAATAATCTGGGAAGAGAAACAAAACAAAACAAAACAAAACAAAACAAAACAAAAAAACAGTGCTCTCAGTTTACACTCATTTCCCAGTGTCCCTTTTCTGGGTGTAGCTGATTCTGTCCATCATTGGTCAATTGGAATTGGATTAGCTCTTCTCTATGTTGAAGATATCCACTTTCATCAGAATACATCCTCATACAGTATCATTGTTGAAGTGTATAATGATCTTCTGGTTCTGCTCGTTTCACTCAGCATCAGTTGATGTAAGTCTCTCCAAGCCTCTTTGTATTCCTCCTGTTGGTCATTTCTTACAGAACAATAATATTCCATAACATTCATATACCATAATTTACCCAACCATTCTCCAATTGATGTACATCCATTCATTTTCCAGTCTCTAGACACTACAAAAAGGGCTGCCACAAACATTTTGGCACACACAGGTCCCTTTCCCCTCTTTAGTATTTCTTTGGGCAAAAGCACACTTACAACAGGTTTGGGATATTTTTGAATTGTTCTCATTAATACAAGTGATGACATTCACACAGTGACTTCTAAGATTACACTTGGTAGAACATGGAATGGATTGTACATGAAACTGTAGATCTTTTTTATGTACATGCAGCTTGCTTTTCTTCCTAAGTATATAAATTACAACTGAATCTTTCAAGGCTGCCCTTTTCTACTCAATATTTCTCATTTCCTTTTATTCTTTTATGTGGATTATTTTGTCGTAATTAATTGTCCCTGTTTCACACAGGCTGAAAGTATAGTATTTATTAATGGATCAGATCCTACTACAAAGATTCATATAGAATCTTTGACCTATTCTGTTTCTAACCTAGGTAAATTCACCCCTCTTAGTTGAGCATAGTAACTTACTTGGAAAGGAGAGGCAGAGGAGACTTACTATGTGAGAAATGCCAATACTTTATTGGCTTGAGCCCCACTGAAACTCATAAATTCAGAGCTCATATGCTCTACCAGCTTCAGCCTCCATATAATAATCAGAGACAAAAGACATGTAACACCTGGCTTATTTCCATACATTTTTTATAAGAATGTCTCATGATCAGCTTTTCTTCTTTTTTTTTTTATTCCTCCTTATCTGCCAGCATACCCACCACATCCCCAGTGAGATGGTAAAAACAAGACCCTGTAACCAATATACAGATCAAGCAAAACAAATCTTCTTGTTTGATATGTGCAACAAAATTTATTTTATTTTTACAAACCTTTTTTTTTTTATCATCATTCTTCTAGAATTTTAACTGGTCATTGCATTAATCAGAATTCTCAAGTTTTTGTGAAGTTTTCTTGCTTTTTTTTTGGTTTGTTTGTCTTGTTTTGTTTAATGTTATATTATATAATATTGAGATATATATATATATATATATATGTATGTATGTTGTATAATACAACATTAAACAAATTTGATTGTTTTCCTGATTCTGCTCACATCACCCTGCATTAGGTTTTCCCAAGTTTCTCAAAAACTGTTCTTTTAATAATTTTAAGAGTCATGATATTCATGTAATAAAATTTGCTTAGCTTTTTCCCAATAGATGCGTATCCCTTAGGTTCCAGTTCTCTATTGTTACAAAAATAATTATAATGAATATATTTATGTATGACTCTTTTTTCCTTACTTTAATCTCTTAAGGTTATAGATGTAGTAGGGGGCAAAGGACATATATTTATCACTACTAGTGATTTGCGATTACTAAGTGACAATTCACAGCTCTAGAAACAGTTTATTCCTATGCCTACCTTTGTACATCTCCCAACCTACAACTATAATTTTCCTTTTTTGTCATTTTCCCCCAACATTATGGATATGAAGCAGAATCTTAGAGCTATTTTATTTTGCCTTTCTCTGATTATTAGTGGTTTAGAACTTATTTCTTATAGTTTGGATTTCTTCTTTCAAAACAACTATTAACTTTAGCTAGTTATTTCTCTGTTGAGGAAAAGACTGTTATTGTAAGTTTTATTCATATAACTTGGAAATAAGACATTTCTGATAGAAATTTACTGCAAAAAAATTTCTCCAAGTTTCCTATTTCTCTTCTAATTTTAACTAGCTTGACTTTATTGGTTTAAAAAAAAACTTTTCTCATTGCAAATGATCAAAATTTTCTCTTTCACCTTATATGATGTTCATGAGCTCTTCCCCTGTCTATAAATACTAATGGTAATCACTTCCTTATTCCTCTAATTTATTTATGATATCACCTTTTATGATGATCATATTCTTTGGAACTTATCTTTTCTTATGGTGTGAATTTTGGTTTATTCTAATTTCTGCCAAACTGCTTTCTACTTTTCCTGGCAATTTATTTTATTTTTTGAACAATATTAAGTACTTAGCCAGAAGTCCATTTCTTTGGGGTTTTGAATGTTTTTTTCATTGTTCATTTAATTTTCTATATTGTATACCTATTCTGTTCCACTGCTTAATCTCTCTATTTCTTGACCATTGGAAAATTGGTTTGATGATTATTGCTTTACATCATATTTTGAGATCTGATAGAGCTTGGCTCCCTTTTTTCCCTCTTTTTTTCCCCCATTGTGTCTCTGTAGATTCTTGTCACTTTAGATTCTTTGGTATATATACTTTTAAAAGAAAACTCCAACCTCAGTATTCAGTTCCTCTCTCTTTTTTCTTATTGAACTTGTTCCCAGCAATGCAGCTTGCAACCTATACAAATTTCAATACTGTGTTTGTATCTTGACTATTATTTTTTTCTGTTCATCATCCACCCTGATCAAATTCAATCATGTAAAATTAAGGGTCAAATTTTAAAAATGTGACTTATCATTTGAAAATTACATGCAGTCATCAGAAATAGCTTGTCATTGCAGTCCATTTTCTCACAGGCTTAAAAAGTTATCAGATTCCAGGCTCACTCAGCATATCAAGAGCAGGCATTTCTTCCTTTTCTCAAATGCCTTTTGGGTTTGCCTCCCTTCCCCTCCCCCCACATCTCCCTCCCCCACTATATTACTTTGCCATTAGTGATAATGAAAACCAGGCTCATGAAAAGAATAATTAGGCCATTTATAGCCATGTATTGGCCTCCTCGGGATGCAGAAATGAGTGCAGCCAAATCCTGCACTCACAAATTATTTTTAGTTTGAATCTCCTGATGATATTCTAATCTTTGGTACAAGAGGTGAACCTTCTCAAGGATTTTGTGGAATTTATGGACGTGCTCACTATCAGTATTAAATATTTTAATGAGTTAATGAAATAATAAGATGCAAATATCCAGTGTATAAATTTGACAACAATTTCCTGCTGGAAGAGAATCAAGGCTTTAGTTAAAGAGAAAATTCACTGATGTGATACAAGACATATTTTAAACATGGGCATTAGCCAGAAAGCTTATTTCATTAGTCCAAGCACGATATGATACAAGGTACACCAGGGTGGTGACTAAGTGAATGGAGGACAGTAGAGACATATGAATGAAAAATTGTGAAGGGGAAGTAGATCATCATATCTTCTCAGTAGAAAAGTAAATGCTGATTTGATTATCAGACCCTGAATGGTTGTACTATTTAAAAAATACCCAGATTAATTAAAAAAACATGGAAATACTTGTATGAAATAATGAAAAATGAAATAAGCAGAACCAAGAGAACATTGTATAGTATGAGAGAAAAATTATTTGAAGAATAACTGAATGATTAAGCTATTCTGAATATTAGAAATAATAAAATCAGCTGCAAAGGATCTAGGAAAGAAGATACTATCTACTTTCAAAAAAAGAACTGATATGGGCAGCTAGGTGGTCCAGTGGATAGAGAGAAAGAATTAATATAAAGAAATATGTATAGTATGATTTTATACGACCCCGCCCTCACACCCACACACATGTACCAATGTCAAATGATGGCCTTCTCTAAGGAAAAGTAGGAAGGGAGGGAGGGAAATAGTTGGAATTAAAAATGTGACAAAAATAAATAAATGTAAAAGAAAAAGAAATCTTGACTGTTGTTAAAGAGGTTATTCAGTTGGTATTCTTTACATGCCATAGTCACACACACAGAGGTTCTGCCATAGGGGAATTATATTGTGCCAGTGACATTCATAGCAATAATATCCATGCATTATTAAACATAATTTATACTATACTATATGGTTTTCATATACTATACTATATATATATGTATATATATATATATATATATACATATATATACATATATATATGTGTATATATGTATATATATATATACATATATACACATATATATATATGTGTATATATATATATATATACATATATATACATATATATACATAAGGTTTTCAAAATGCTTTATGTATTTTATCTAATTTGAGCCTAAGAGTAACTCTACAAAGTAAATTATTATAACCATTTTGCATATAGGGAAAAAGAATAAAAGTGGTTATAATTTGGCCATGATAACCATGACAATTTCCAGCTAGGAAATGTCAAAGGTAGTCTTTTACCTTGATTTTCCTGACTCCCATTTCTATACTCTAAAATTTCATATTTTCTCCAAATCTACAATAATGCCATGTATTATAAAGCAAAATTTCATTCAGTTCAATTAACCAGCCATCTACTGCATTTCAACTAAATGCCATACACTTAACTATTGCTTCAGGAAACACAAGAATTGGACAAAATGATAATCTCTTATCTTAAAAAGTTCACAAGTGAATAATAGAGAGATGAGGGATAAGACAGCCCCTATTCACTTGTCAGCCTTTTCAGTTAAAACAAGACCTAGAACTGACTGTAGCTCATATCATAAGGTTTTCGCTGTAAAACTCAAACTTAAGTTGAAGAAAATAGAGAAAAACAACAGAGCAAATAGTTACGACCTAAATGGCATCCCTTATATATATATGAAGTGGAAGTGAGAGAATAATTTTAAAAGATTAGATCTGGTAGTTAGAGTATCTGAAGAAATGTACACAGAGGTGCACAATATTGTAGAGGAGGCAGCAGCAATAACAATAAAAACCCAAAGAAGAGAAAGAAAGCAAATTAATTATCTTATAAGGCTTTACAGATAGCTGAGAGGTAAAGTATGATCAGGAAAGACTAGAACCTCTGCTATAAGGATTGCTGAACATTTTTGCAGAGCTGTTTTCTACATCTGGTATCCACCTGATCCATCTAATTCTCATTTGTAGTTCCAAGAAGTTGTAACATTTACAGTATATATTTGTATTATTTTTTCTTGTTTCTTGAAAAATTTTCTCTTTGATTTGAGAGTTTTGAAATTTGGCAATAATATTCCTATGTCTTTTCCACAAAGGATTTGTTTAAGGTGATTATCAATGTTTTGGTTTTTTTGTTTGTTTGTTTTTTGTTTTTTGTTTTTTCTATTTCTATTTTCCCATCTGATTCTATCACTCCCGGTCAATTTTGGGGAATATTTCTTGCATTATTGTGTCAAAGTTCTTTTTTAATCACAACTTTCAGATAGTGCAATTATTCTTATATTTTCTTTTCTTGATTTGTTCACCAAATCTATTGTTTTTTTTTCATGTTTCCCATGCTGTTATATATATTTTTCCATTCTTTATATTTTGTTTTGTGATTTCTTGCTCACTTTTAACTTCACTGACTTGTTGTTACCCAGTACTAATTTTCAAAGAGTTATTTTCATTTTTAAAACTATATCTCCTTTTCTCATTGGATAATTTTTTTCAGAATTCTCTTATTTTTGTTAGATATTTTTAAATTTTTTTTCTTAATTTCTCTCATTTGAGTTTTAAATTCTTTTTTGAGTTCTCACAAATTCTCTCTGGGCAGAGAACCATTTAACATACTTTTTGGAGTAGAAAAATCTTTTTTTTTTCTTTCTTTTTTTTTTTTTTTTGACTTCACTGTCCTCTCCTGTAGAGAGTGTCCTCTCCTGCAGATGAGTCCCATCTTCCTTGTTCCCATAGCAACTTTCTTTGATTGAGTTCTTTCTTCTTTGCTGATTCACTTTTTAAAATGAAAAGTATTAATGTAATCACCTCTAATTTTGGGATGGGGGGGGTTGGTGCCTGTAGCTTCCCTTTGGCTCTCCCCTTTGAATCCCAAACTAAGAGTTTCCTCTCCTGCAAGTTCCCTTAGCCAGCAGTATTCCTGCCTCACTGTTTCTGCACTCATGGATGTGTTGGTTCCTTCTCTCACAGGAAAGCATAATTGCCACACAGCTGGGCTTGCTGTTCCCAATCAGCCTCTTTCTTTTGGCTCTCTGTGGTTTCTGCTGAAAATCCAGTCAAAGTCAGCTAGCTCCATACTTGGTATTTCTCTGGAGCTAGCCTGGAGGTATTTGCACTTCACATTGGTTAATACTAAGCCTGGGATCTTTCTTCAGATATTCTTGGGTTTTTCCTGGAGGACCCCTTTACTGTCACAAATCTTGATTTTCCACCTGTCTATGTTCATCCTGAGGCACAAATTTTTTCTGTTTGTGGGAGAAATGTGGAGATTTTGAAATTTACAGATCTTCTCCACCATTTTCCCAGGATCTTCCCCATCCAGTCATTCTGACTCTGTCCTGCCACTAGACACTGGTGACTGTGGAAGAGAGAATGAGACCACAGTTTTCTGCACCTCTACCTCACTTCAATCTAAATAATTCACAAATCAAAAGGCATCACCATAGTATTTTACCATTTCAACTTATCTCAAAATCCTGCAGTGACAAGCAAGTGATGAACTACCAGATATGAAAACACTGGGAGATATAGTCACAACCCTACATATAGGTAGCCCAGGCCATAGAGCTATCTTCTTCCTACAAGCAGCAGTGGAATTTGGCAGCCTCTTCAGCGTCTGAGCAGCCTTTTAAGGATCACTTAGTTCATTTCCTGGTGTGAGGAAAGATGCAGAAAAGGTGCCCTAAAAATGATCTGTTTACTCAATCCTGGGCTGATTAATGAAATAGGCAGAGATCCCACTCTAGATCTGAAACACACATACACACACACACACACACACACACACACACACACTCAAAACTTCTGCAATGATGATTCCTTTGGTACATGGAATATGCACACATCTATGGACAATACAAAATCCAAAAGACCTGAAAGATGAACAGCTCTTGTTAGAGAACTCAGAAGGTATTCTATCCAAATAGCAGTCCTTAATGAAACAAAGCTGGGAAATAAAGGTCAGCTTATAAATGTCAATGTTGTATAAAGATTTTTTCTGAAGTGGCCATAGTGAAGGGGAACACCTTGAAGCTACTGTAGGCTTTGCAATTAAAACTTATCTAGTAAACAAGTTAGTATGCTCATCAAAAGAACTGAAAGGCAGGTTCAAGAAAATAAATTGCCACTTGTAGCAAAATGCCACTATCATCAATGTCTCTCTTTCACCATGAGGAACATTGAGGAGGTCCAAGAAAAATTTACCTGGGACTTCCAGCCAAGATGGCAGAGAGGAAGCGCATAGCTGCTTGAGCTCTACATTTTCTCTCAGAATTTATTTCATGACAAGCCTTGGAATTAATGCTTGACCGGAAAAAAACTGACAAATAATTACCAACAGAAGACATCCTTGAAATTCACCAGAGAAGCTCTGTGTTTGCTCTGGGTAGGAGACGAACAGACTGGGCGCAGACTGAGGGCAAGCAGCTAGATACCCAGGCAGCTCACACAGCTCAGACCAGAGAGGGAAGGGGTGCAATCTCTGCCTTTTCTGCAGAGCGACCTTTACCCCAGTGTGGATATTCCGTCTTGGCAGCAAGCCAGGAGCAGCAGCAAAGGTGTAAACATTGGAGGTAAAAAATAAAACCCCAGAAAGCTAGCATCTCTCTGGACCGGCCACCCCCACCCCCACCCAGAGTGACTCAGTGCATTCTTAGAGCCTCAGAGCACAGACTCAGCACAGCCATCAGTGTCCTGTTAGTACCTCACTGCTGTCTCCCGCAATATGTAGAGGAAGCTCGGTAACAACATCCAGCCCCATCCCCCCACAGAAACAGACCAATTGTTTCTCTTGTCAATTTGTTTTCTTTGATTCCGCTCTGACAAAATGAACAAAAAATTTAAAAGGGCTCTAACCATTGACAGTTTCTGTATGGATAGAGAGCAGACTTCAAATCCTGAGGATTTGAAGAGACTGTCTCCAGAGGAATCCCCTAAGGAGGATATGATCTGCTCCTCAATACACAAGACTCTCATAGAGAAAACCAAAAAGGCTCTCACAAGACAGACAGAAGAGAAATGGGAAAAAGGAAAGGGAAGCTTGGCAAGAGAGTCTGGAGAAGTCATCCAGAGTGGATAAAGAAATCAAATCATTGAGAAACAAAATTGGTGAGTTGGAAAAGGTAAACAAGGCCAAGGAAAACAGGATTAGTAAGTTGGAAAAAGAAAACAGCTCTCTAAAAAAAATTGGTGAAATGGAAAAAAAGTCCATAGAACAAAAAAACTCACTTAAAAACTCAATTGGACAATTACAAAAAGATATAAAAAAGTGAGTGAAGAAAATACATCATTGAAAATCAGAATTGAACAAATAGAAGTGAATGACTCAAGGAGAAACCAATAGGTAGTCGATCAAACCCAGAAAAACAAAACAATGGAAAAGAATGTCAAGTACCTTATTGGGAAGGCAACAGACCTGGAAAATAGATACAGGAGAGACAATGTGAGAATAATTGGACTCCCTGAGAAATATGAGAAAAAAAAGAGCCTGGGCACTATTTTCTAGGAAATTATCAAAGAGAACTGCCCAGATATTTTAGAAACAGAGGGTAAAATAGGTATTAAAAATATTCATCGATTACCTACTAAAAGGGACCCTAAAATCAAAATGCCAAGAAATATAGTGGCCAAGTTCAAGAACCATAAGACAAAGGAAAAAATTTTGCAAGCTACTAGAAAAAAATCAATTCACATATAGAGGAGCCACAATAAGGATAACCAAGGATCTAGCAGCATCCACATTAAAAGATCAAAGGGCCTGGAATATAATATTCCAAAAAGCCAAGGAACTTGGTATGCAGCCAAGAATAACTTACCCAAGATGGCGGCGTGGAGGCAGACAGCTGCTTGAGCTCCTCGTTTTCTCTCAGAACTTACTTCATGACAAGCCTCTGACTTAATGCTTGACCCAGAAAGAAATCCACAAATTATCACCAAGAGAAGACATCCTTGAAAGTCGCCAGAAAAGGTCTGTGTTTGTTCGGGGGAGGGTCAATCAGACTGGGCGCAGACTGAGGGCAGACAGCCAGAGCAAGACAGGCAGTTCACACAGCTCAGACCTGAGGGGGAGGGGTGTGATCTCTGTCGTTTTTGTGAAAGGGCTTTTGCCCCAGTGTGGATGCTCCGTCTTGGCAGCAAGCCAGGAGCGGTGGAGAGGGTGTAAACACTGGAGGTGAAGATTAAAACCCCAGAAAGCCAGCGTCTCTCAGAGCCCGGCCACCCCCAACCCCCACCTGGACTGACTCGGTGCGTTCTCGGAGCCTCAGAGCGCAGACTCACTACAGTCATTGCTGTTCTGTTAGTGGCTCTCTGCTGCCCTACCCCCAGTCTGTAGAGGAAGCCCATTAATACCATCCAGCCCTATCCCCCGCAAAACAGACCAATTGTTTCTCTTGTCAGTTTGTTTTCTTTAATTCCTACTCTGACAAAATGAACAAAAAATTCAAAAGGGCTCTAACCATTGACAGCTTCTGTGTGGAGAGGGAGCAGACTTCAAATGCTGAAGAGACTAGGAACAGAATGTCCCCAGATGTATCCCCTGGGAGGGATATAAGCTGCTCCTCAATACAAAAGAACCTCATAGAGGAAATCAAAAAGGCTCTCACAAGAGAGCTGGAAGAGAAATGGGAAAAGGAAAGGGAGGCTTGGCAGGAGAGCCTGGAGAGGTCATCCCATGCATTCAAAGACAGAATGGATAAAGAAATCAAATCATTGAGAAACAAGATTAGTGAGCTGGAAAAGGTAAACAACTCCAAGGAAAACAGGATTAGAGAGCTGGAAAAAGAAATCAGCTCTCTAAAAAATACAATGGAAAAAAATTCCATAGAAGATAAAAACTCAATTGGACAATTACAAAGAGATATAAAAAAAGTGAGTGAAGAAAATACATCATTGAAAATTAGACTGGAACAAGTAGAAATGAATGACTCAAGGAGAAACCAAGAGGGAGTCAAGCAAAACCAGAGAAATGAGACAATTGAAAAGACTGTCAAGTACCTTACCAGAAAGACAACAGACCTGGAAAACAGATCCAGGAGAGACAATTTGAGAATAATCGGACTCCCTGAAAAATGGGAGGAAAAAAAGAGCTTGGACACCATTTTCGAGGAAATTATCAAAGAGAACTGCCCAGACGTTTTGGAAACAGAGGGTAAAATAGACATTGAGAAAATTCATCGATCACCTACTGAAAGGGACCCTAAAATCAAAACGCCAAGAAATATAGTGGCCAAGTTCAAGAACCATCAGACAAAGGAAAAGATATTGGAAGCTGCTAGAAAAAAACAATTCAGATATGGAGGATCCACAATAAGGATAACACAGGATCTAGCAGTGTCCACATTAAAAGAACGCAGGGCCTGGAACATGATATTCCGAAAGGCTAAGGAACTTGGTATGCAGCCAAGAGTGACTTACCCAGCAAGAATGAGCATCATTTTCCAGGGAAGAAGATGGACATTTAACGAAATAAATGAATTCCATCTATTTTTGATGAAAAAACCAGACCTACATAAAAGGTTTGATCTTCAAATACAGAACTCAAGAGACTTCTAAAAAAGGTAAAAAGAAATCTTGAGAACTATACTTCTGTCAAAAAAATATGTAAAGAACATATGTACAATTTGTCTTAGAAACTAGAGGTGGAAAGGAGATTATATCATAAAAAAGTGTAAAGTGATGGTACTACATCTCATGAAGAGGCAAAGGTAACCTATTATATCTGAGAGAAAGAAAGGAGGGAGATGAACATAGTGTGTATCAATAGACATATTCGATTTATGGTGAAACTTCTTCCACTTCATTGAAAAGTGAAAGGGAAGGAGTAAGCTAAGGGGAAGGGAATACAGTAATTTCGAGGAAAAGGGATAAAATAAGGGGAGGATCTTTAAGGTGGGGGAGGGATCCTAAAAAGGGAGGGCTGTGAAAAGCAAGTGGTGTTTACCAGTTTAATACTGGATAGGAGGGTAAAAGGGAAGGAAAGGGGAAAAGCATAAGCAGGGGTTAATAGGATGGCAAGCAATATAGAATTAGTCCTTCTAACCATAAATGTGAATGGGGCAAACTACCTCATAAAGAGGAAGCAGTTAGCAGACTGGATTAAAAGTCAGAATCCTACTATATGTTGTTTACAGGAAACACACCTGAAACAGGATGAGACATTCAAACTAAAAGTAAAAGGGTGGAGCAGAATCTATTATGCTTCAGGCAAAACCAAAAAAGCAGGAGTAGCCATCCTCATCTCAGATCAAGCAAAAACAAAAATTGATCTAATTAAAAGAGATAAGGAAGGGCATTATATCCTGCTAAAGGGAAGCATCAATAGTGAAGCCGTATCAATATTAAACATGTATGCACCAAGTGGTGCAGCATCTAAATTCTTAAAAGAGAAATTAAGAGAGCTGCAAGAGGAAATAGATAGCAAAACTATAATAGCGGGAGATCTCAACCTTGCACTATCAGAATTAGATAAATCAAACCACAAAATAAATAAGAAAGAAGTCAAAGAGGTAAATAGAATACTAGAAAAGTTTGATATGATAGATCTTTGGCGAAAGCTAAATGGAGACAGAAAGGAATATACTTTCTTCTCAGCAGTTCATGGAACCTATACAAAAATTGATCATATACTAGGGCATAAAAACCTCAAAATCAAATGCAGTAAGGCAGAAATAGTAAATGCATCCTTTTCAGACCATAATGCAATCAAAATAACATTTAATAAAAAGCCAGGGGAAAATAGACCAAAAAATAATTGGAAACTAAATAATCTTATACTAAAGAATGATTGGGTAAAACAGCAAATCATAGACATAATTAATAACTTCACCCAAGAAAATGACAATAATGAGACATCATACCAAAATGTGTGGGATACAGCCAAAGCAGTAATTAGGGGAAGTTTTATATCTCTACAGGCCTACTTGCATAAAATAGAGAAAGAGAGGGCCAACGAATTGGGTTTACAACTAAAATTGCTAGAAAAGGAACAAATTAAAAACCCCCAGACAAACACAAAACTTGAAATTCAAAAAATAAAAGGTGAGATTAATAAAATTGAAAGTAAAAAAACTATTGAATTAATTAATAAAACTAAGAGTTGGTTTTATGAAAAAAACAACAAAATAGACAAACCCTTAGTAAACCTGATTAAAAAAAGGAAAGAGAAAAAGCAAATTGATAGTCTTGAAAATGAAAAGGGTGAACTCACCACTAATGAAGAGGAAATTAGAACAATAGTTAGGAGCTACTTTACTCAACTTTATGCCGATAAATTTGATAACTTAAATGAAATGGAAGAATACCTTCAAAAATATAGCTTGCCCAGATTAACAGAGGAAGAAGTAAGTAGTCTAAATAGTCCCATCTCAGAAAAAGAAATAGACCAAGCTATTAACCAACTTCCTAAGAAAAAGTCCCCAGGACCAGATGGATTTACAGGTGAATTCTACCAAACATTTAAAGAACAACTAACTCCAATGGTATGTAAACTATTTGAAAAAATAGGGATTGAAGGAGTCCTACCAAATTCCTTCTATGACACAGACATGGTACTGATACTTAAACCAGGTAGATCGAAAACTGAGAAAGAAAACTATAGACCAATTTCCTTAATGAATATTGATGCTAAAATCTTAAATAAGATATTAGCAAATAGACTTCAGAAAATCATCCCCAGAATAATACACTATGACCAAGTGGGATTTATACCAGGAATGCAGGGCTGGTTTAATATTAGGAAAACTATTAGTATAATTGACCATATTAATAATCAAATTAATAAAAACCATATGATCATCTCAATAGATGCAGAAAAGGCATTTGATAAAATCCAACATCCATTCCTACTAAAAACGCTTGAGAGTATAGGAATAAATGGACTATTCCTTAAAATAATAAGGAGCATATATTTAAAACCTTCAGTAAACATCATATGTAATGGTGACAAACTAGAACCTTTCCCTGTTAGATCAGGAGTGAAACAAGGTTGCCCACTATCACCATTACTATTCAATATAGTACTAGAAACTCTAGCCTTGGCAATAAGAGCCGAGAAAGAGATCCAAGGAATTAGAGTAGGAAATGAAGAAATCAAATTGTCACTTTTCGCAGATGACATGATGGTATACTTAGAGAACCCCAAAGACTCTGCTAAAAAGCTATTAGAAATAATTCAGAATTTTAGCAAAGTCGCAGGATACAAAATAAATCCACATAAATCCTCAGGATTTTTATACATTACCAACACAATCCAACAGCAAGAGATACAAAGAGAAATTCCATTCAAAATAACAGTCGATAGTATCAAATATTTGGGAATATATCTACCAAAGGAGAGTCAGGAATTATATGAGCAAAATTACAAAACACTTGCCACAAAAATAAAGTCAGATTTAAATAATTGGAAAGACATTCAATGTTCTTGGATAGGCCGAGCGAATATAATAAAGATGACAATACTCCCCAAACTAATCTATTTATTTAGTGCTATACCAATCAGACTCCCAAGAAACTATTTTAATGACCTAGAAAAAATAACAACAAAATTCATATGGAAGAATAAAAGGTCGAGAATTGCAAGGGAACTAATGAAAAAAAAGTCAGAGGAAGGTGGTCTAAGTGTACCTGATTTAAAGCTATATTATAAAGCAACAGTCACCAAAACCATTTGGTATTGGCTAAGAAATAGACTAGTTGATCAGTGGCATAGGTTAGGTTCACAGGACAAGATAGTGAATAAAAATAGCAATCTAATCTTTGACAAACCCAAAGATCCCAAATTTTGGGATAAGAATTCATTATTTGACAAAAACTGCTGGGAAAACTGGAAATTAGTATGGCAGAAACTAGGCATGGACCCACATTTAACACCACATACTAAGATTAGATCAAATTGGGTCCAAGATTTAGGCATAAAGAACGAAATCATAAATAAATTGGAGGAACATGGGATGGTTTACCTCTCAGACTTGTGGAGGAGGAAGGAGTTTGTGTCCAAGGGAGAACTAGAGACCATTATTGATCACAAAATAGAACATTTTGATTACACCAAATTAAAAAGTTTCTGCACAAACAAAACTAATGCAAATAAGATTAGAAGGGAAGTAACAAATTGGGAAAAATTTTTTACAGTTAAAGGTTCTGATAAAGGCCTCATCTCCAAAATATACAGAGAATTGACTTTAATCTATAAGAAATCAAGCCATTCTCCAATTGATAAATGGTCAAAGGATATGAACAGACAATTTTCAGATGATGAAATTAAAACTATTTCCACTCATATGAAAGAGTGTTCCAAATCACTATTGATCAGAGAAATGCAAATTAAGACAACTCTGAGGTATCATTACACACCTGTCAGATTGGCTAAGATGACAGGAACAAATAACGATGAATGTTGGAGGGGCTGTGGGAAAACTGGGACACTGATGCATTGTTGGTGGAGTTGTGAAAGAATCCAACCATTCTGGAGAGCAATCTGGAATTATGCCCAAAAAGTTATCAAAATGTGCATACCCTTTGACCCAGCCATACTACTACTGGGCTTATACCCCAAGGAACTACTAGAGAAGGGAAAGGGTCCTGTATGTGCCAAAATGTTTGTGGCAGCCCTTTTCATAGTGGCTAGAAGCTGGAAGATGAATGGATGTCCATCAATTGGAGAATGGTTGGGTAAACTATGGTATATGAATGTTATGGAATATTATTGTTCTATAAGAAATGGCCAACAGGAGAAATATAGAGAGGCTTGGAGAGACTTACATCAACTGATGCTGAGTGAAACGAGCAGAACCAGAAGATCATTATACACTTCAACAATGATACTGTACGAGGATGTATGCTGATGGAAGTGGATTTCTTCAACATAGAGAAGAGCTAATCCAATTCCAATTGATTAATGATGGAAAGAACCAGCTACATCCAGAAAAGGAACAATGGGAAATGAATGTAAACTGTTATTTTTACCTTCTGAATCCAATTCTTCCTGTGCAACAAAAAATTCGGTTCTACACACATATATTGTATCTAAATTATACTGTAATATATTTAACATATATAAGACTGCTTGCCATCTGGGGGAGGGGTTTGGGGGAGGAAGGGAAAAAATCTGAATAGAAGTAAGTGCAAGGGATAATGTTGTAAAAAATTACCCATGCATATGTACTGTCAAAAAATGTTATAATTATAAAATAAAATAAAAAAAAAAAAAAAGAATAACTTACCCAGCAAAAATGAGCATCTTTTTCCAGGGAAGAAGATGGAAATTTAAGAAAATAAATGAATTCCATCCATTCTTGATGAAAAAAAACAGATCTAAACAAAAAGTTTGATCTCCAAATACAGAACTCAAGAGATTTCTAAAAAGGCAAAAATAAATCTTGAGAACTATATTTCTGCTATAAAGATATACAAAGAACATATGTATAATTTGTTGTAGAAACTAGAAGTAGAAAGGAAATTATATCATAAAAAAGTGTAAAGGGGTGGTACTATATCTCACAAAGAGGAAAAGGTAACCCATTATATCTGAGAGAAAGAATGGAGGGGGACGAACATAGTGTGTATCATATTCTCAGTAGAATTGGCTTAAAGAGAAAAAATATAGACATATTCTATTTATGGTGAAACCCTTTCCACTTCATTGAAAAGTGGGAGGGGAAAAGTGAAAAGGGAAGGAGTAAGCTAAGGGGAAGGGAATACAGAAATTGTGAGGGAAAGGGGTAAAACAGGGGGAGGAACTCTAAGGTGGGAGAGGAATATTAAAAAGGGAGGGCTGTGTAAAACAAGTAGTGCTCACAAGTTTAATACTGGGGTGGAGGTAAGGGGAAAGGAAAGGAGAAAAGCATAAGTAGGGGTTAACAAGATGGCAAGCAATATAGAATTAGTCATTTTAACCATAAATGTGAATGGGGTAAACTCCCCCATCAAGAGGAAGCAGTTAGCAAACTGGATTAAAAGCCAGAATCCTACAATATGTTATTTACAAGAAACACATCTGAAACAGGGTGATACATACAGAATAAAGATAAAATGTTGGAGCAGAATCTACTATGCTTCAGGTGAAGCCAAAAAAAGCAGGGGTAGCCATCCTCATTTCAGATCAAGGAAAAGCAAAAAATGATCTAATTAAAAGAGATAAGGAAGAGCATTATATCCTGCTAAAGGGTAGCATCAATAATGAAGCAGTATCAACATTAAACATATACACACCAAGTGGTGCAACATTGAAATTCTTAAAAGAGAAATTAAGAGAGCTGCAAGAAGAAATAGACAGCAAAATAATCATGGGAGATCTCAACCTTGCACTCTCAGAATTAGATAAATCAAACCACAAAAATAAATAAGAAAGAAGTCAAAGAAGTAAATAGAATACTAGAAAAGTTAAGTATGATAAGATCTTTGGAGAAAACTAAATGGAAACAGAAATGAGTATACTTTCCCCTCAGCAGTTCATGGAACTTATACAGAAATTTACCATATATTAGGACATGAAAACCTCAAAATTAAATGCAGTAAGGCAGAAATAGTAAATGCATCCTTTTCAGACCACGATGCAATGAATATTACATTCAATAAAAAGCTAGAGGAAAATAGACCCCAAATAATTGGAAACTAAATAATCTCATACTAAAGAATGATTGGGTGAAACAGCAATTCATAGACATAATTAATAACTTCACCCAAGAAAATGACAATAATGAGACATCATACCAAAATGTGTGGGATACAGACAAAGCAATAATAAGGGGAAACTTTATATCTCTAGAGGCCTACTTGCATAAAATAGAGAAAGAGAAGCTCAATGAATTGGGCTTACAACTAAAAATGCTAGAAAAAGAACAAATTAAAAAACCCCAAACACAAAACTTAAAAGTCTAAAAAATAAAAGGAGAAATTAACAAAATTTAAAGTAAAAAAACTATTGAATTAATTAATAAAACTAAGAGTTGGTTCTATGAAAAAAAACAACAACAAAACAGAGAAACCCTTAGTAAATCTGATTAAAAAAAGGAAAGAGGAAAAACAAATTGTTAGTCTTAAAAATGAAAAGTGAGAGAACTCACCACTAATGAAGAGGAAATTAGAACAATAATTAGGAGTTACTTTGCTCAACTTTATGCCAATAAATTCGGTAACTTAAATGAAATGGAAGAATACTTTCAAAAATATAGCTTGCCCATATTAACAGAGGAAGAAGGAAAGAGTCTAAATAGTCCCATTTCAGAAAAAGAAATAGAACAAGCTATTAACCAACTCCCTAAGAAAAAAATCCCCAGAACCAGATGGATTTACATGTGAATTCTACCAAACATTTAAAGAACAATTAACTCCAATGCTATATAAATTATTTGAAAAATTAGGGATTGAAGGAGTCCTACCAAATTCCTTCTATGACACAGACATGGTACTGATACCTAAACCAGGTAGGTGGAAAACAGAGAAAGAAAATTATAGACCAATCTCCCTAATGAATATTGATGCTAAAATCTTAAATAAAATATTAGCAAAAAGACTACAGAAAATCATCCCCAGGATAATACACTATGACAAAGTGGGATTTATACCAAGAATGCAGGGCTGGTTCAATATTAGGAAAACTATTAGCATAATCAACTACATCAATAACCAAATTAACAAAAAACCTTATGATCATCTCAATAGATGCAGAAAAAGCATTTGACAAAATCCAACAGCCATTTCTACTAAAAACACTTGAGAGTATAGGAATAAACGGACTATTCCTTAAATAAGGAGCATATATTTAGAAAGAACACTGGGAAATGAGTGTAAACTGTTTGCATTTTTGTTTTTGTCCCCAAGTTATTTTTACCTTCTGAATCACATTCTTCCTTTGCAACAACAACAACAACAAGGAAAAAAAATTGGTTCTGCTCACATATATTGTATCTAGGATATACTATAACATATTTAATATGTATGCCATCTAGAGAAGGGGGTGGAGGGAAAGAGGGGAAAATTCAGAGCAGAAGGGAGTGCAAGGGATAATGTTATAAAAAAAATTATCATCTATGTATATATACTGTCAAAAAAAAGTTACAATTATAAAATTAATTTAAAAAATAAAAAAATAGACTGAAAAAAAAAAGAAAAATTTACCTGGAGACCCTTATCTTCAGTGTTCCAAAAGAGAACAAGTTTATAATATTGGGTAACTTTAATGATAGACTAGGCTCAGACTGCCAGACATGGCGGGAAGTTCTTGGGAGAAATGGAATTACAACAATAGCAACAGTCACTTATTACTGAAGATTTGTGCATCTCATGAACTCACCAATACTATCTTCCATTTACCTAAACAATAAATTTTATGGAGTACATTCACAGCAAACTTTGCCACTTAAGAGACTATGTGATTTTAAAGGAAAGAGAAGACATGAATGAAAAAGGTAATGTATAGTATAGAGTACTGAACTCGTCATATAGACTTATCATCACCAATCTAAATATTTGAATTAATCAAAAGTGGCAGCCTGAAGGCAAAAAGATTACCAGAAGACTTCTTTGAGCAGGAAGATTTTGTTGCTAATTTAGAGGGAAAGTTGAGCCAACACACAGTTGGCAACAGTAGAGCAGAAAAGTAGTGGGCAGCTTTCAGAGATTTGGCATAAAGCACTACATTTGCTCATCTGAGTCAGAACACTTGCAAACATCAAGATAAAAATGATGGGAAAAGTCAGAAGCTGTTAAATAAAAAATGAAAACTCCACAGGGTATACCAGCAGTATAGTACTCTCTAAAAAGGCAGCATTTATTTCCATCAAAAGTAAAATACAAAGGAAGCCTTGAGAAATGCAGAATTCTTGGTTCAATAAGAAAACAGGTGGAAATCAGTTTTATGCTGATACTAACAATCCGAGGTACTTTTATGATGCCATGAAGGGGATTTGTGGGACAAAGAGCTATGGCGCATCTCAACTATTCAGTGCTGATGGAGTACAATTTTTAGCGATAAGAACATGGCTCTGGAGAGACGGAGTTAACACTTCCACAATGCTCTCAGTAGATTACTATGAATCAATGTTGAAACCATTGACCGTTTACCTAAATTAAATTTAATTCCTCCATAGCAGAAGATCCAACAGAAGAGGTTTTGGAAGCTTTTATGTTTCTTTCATGTGGCAAAACACCTGGTGCTGGTTTTATTCAAGTTGAGATGCACAAAGTTGAGTGTCACCTGCTCATACAAAAGCTGAAATTTTTTTAGATTATATGGCAAGAGGAGATTATCCCCCAGCAATTCAAGGGAATTTACATTGTCCATCTCCATAAAGGTAACAGGGAATACATTGTTCTGTGACAGTTCACAGTGTCATTTCTGGCAAGACTTCACCTGCAAAATAATCATCTCCCTGAGAGCCAGTGTGGCTTCTGAAAGGGCTGAGGAATGGATGATATGGTGTTTGCCACCCAACAATTCCAGGTAACATGCCAGTAGCAGAACAGAAGTCTGCACATAATGTCTGCAGATCTGACCAAACTTGATTAGTCATGAGGGCTTATGTAAACTTCTGTCAGAATTTGCTTGCCCAGAAAATTTCATCAGTATTGTATTGATTTCATGATGACATGCTTGCCCAAATCCTAGATATTGCAAAATGCTTTCCTCCTTTTCCAGACACCAGTGCAGTGAAACAAGGTTATGTGCTTGCTCCCATGCTTTTAAATATGATATTTTTAACCATGTTATCAAATGGCTTCAATGAGGACAAGCATGGCATCAAACTCAGCTATTTTGTTGATGGTAAATTCTTCAACTTGAAAAAGCTACAAGCCAAGATTAATATGGAAGGGTTATTGCTGTGATTTTTTTGTTTGCATTAGATTGTGCATTCAGGGCAGTTTCTGAAGCAGAGATGCAGCAAAGGACAGGTCAATTCTTTACTGCTTGTGTTAATTTTGGACTAATGATTTACACCTAGAAAACACAAGTGCTTCATCAATCAATATTACACCATCCATTTGAAGAAATTACAGCAAATGGAGAAGATTTTGTTTTGTTTTGTTTTGCTTTTTATATTTCTTGATCAGAATTTATTCCAGCCCATACATGTGTGTATATATATATATATATATATATATATATATATATATATATATATATATGTATATATACACATATATACATATATATATATATGTTTTATATATGTAAATGTATGTATGTATATATAAATTTTCCCCCAAAGGAAAAGTTTTGAATGCTGTAGATAAGTTCACTTACCTTGGCAGTTTACTTTAAAGGGATATAAATATTCATAATGATGTTGACACATGTATTTCTTAAGCTAACTCAGTGTCTGTTAGATTCAAAGGAAAGTATTTGATAGAAAAATCATTATGCCAAACTACCAAACTGAAGGTCTATAGAGCTGTTGTACTGACCTCACTGTTAAATGCCTGTGAAACCTGAAAATATCATTAATATACCAGGAAACTAAATCACTTCCATTTGAATTGTCTTAGGAAGACTCCAAAGATCACCTGGACAGGATAAAATACCAGATACTCAAGCTAAACTGCCAAGCATTAAGACTCTACTACATAGAGCACAACTTCATTGGGCTGGGCACATTGTTAAAATGCATGCTTGCCAAAAAGACTATTTTATGGGGAAATCACAGAAGGCAAACACTCATGAGGTGGTCAAGAAAAGCAATATAAAGACATTCTTAAATGTGTTCAGACCAATTCAGACTCTAGGAAAGCTGGTGAGATGGTCTCAATCAAAGCAAATTAGCAATTAAGACCCTCTGCCCTGCCTCAGTAGAGGAGCAGAACAATGTGAGAGCCTTTAGTACCAGCTCAGAAAGCAAACTCTGGGAACCAGGCTGTTTCCTGTAAAGAGCAGGCAAAGCTACCCCCTTCAAACCCAAGGAACCATTGTATTCAAAGCCAAGGTGCAGAGTTGCACAGGAAGTTTGGGACAACACCCTCTCTACCCACTGGAGTAGAAGGAAAAAGTGAAAAAGAGGAACTTCGAAAAGAAAAGGAAAGAAAAAAATAGCAAGAAACAGAAAGGAAATTTGACAATAGAAAGCTATTATAGTGACAAGAAAGACAAAACACCAACTCAGAACTAATTAATGAAACTAAGAATTGGTTTTATGGAAAAAAAAAAACAAAATAAATAAGCCTTTGATTAATTTGAATATAAAATCACAAGTATCAAAAATGAAAAAGGATAAACTTACCACCAATTAAAAAGAAATCAAAGCATTAATTAGGAGCTATTTTTCCCAACTCTATGGTAACAAATCTGACAATCTAACCAAAATGGATGAATATTTACAAAAATATTAATTGCCTACATTAACAGAAGAGGAAACAAATTACTTTGAACAGTCCATTTGAGAAAAAGAAGTTTAAAAAGGCATTAATGAACTCCCTAAGGGTTCCAGGATCAGATGACTTCACAGGTGAATTCTACCAAACATTTAAAGAACAATTAATTCCAATATCATGTAAACTATTTGCGAAAATAGGTAAAGAAGAAATCCTTCCAAATTCCTTCTAACACACAAGTATATAACTGACATCTAAACTAGCAAGAGCAAAAACAGAGAAAGAAAAGTCCAGACCAATTTCCCTAATGAATATTGATGCAAAAACTTTAAATAAAATATTGGAAAATTTCCATTGAAAATAACTGTAGACAAAATAAAATATTGATGAGTCTACCTGTGAAGAGAATCCAGGAATTATATTGAAATAGACAAAAGACTGGCCCCTCATCCCTGGGTCAATGGGCCTCAAGCTTATAGGAAAATTTTGCTCAACTATGTTCAGACAGAATGCTTGCCTAACAATATCAGACATCCTGTAAGCTCCCCAGCATCCCCCTTCTCGAGGGAGAAGTTGAGTCACTGTTGTAACTGCAAGGCAGAACAAGAATTGCTTATAAGCCTGTCTCTATTTGGGTTCTGGACAGAACTCAATCCAGAGATCCATCCTGGCTGGTGAATAAACTGCTCTCTAAATTATATAACCATCTTGGCTGTCTTGAATTTTATTACCTGGGCTATTTCAATATGAACACAATTACAAAACATTTCTCACACTAAGTCAGATCTAAACAATTGGAAAAATATCAATTCCTCAAGAGTAGGGCTAACTAATACAATAAAAATTATTGTCTAAATTGGACTTCTAGTTAAGTGCCATACTAATCTAACTGCCAAAAAGTATTTTCTAGAACTAGAAAAATAATAAAAGAATTCATCTAGAAGAAAAAAAAAGGCCAAGAATATCAAGGCAATTAATGAAAAAATAAAAAGAATGGCAACTTAGGAGTATCAAACCTAAAACTATATTATAAAGTAGCAGTCATCAAAACCATTTGATATTAACTAAGGGATAGAGTGGTGGATCAGATACACATAATACAATAATCAAGGACTATAGTTATCTATTATCTGATACAAACCCAAATCCCAGATTCAGGGAAAAAGGCCCACTATTTCGTAAAAATTACTGGGAAATTGGAAAATAATATGTCAGAAATTTGCCATCTCACATCTCATGTCAAAATGAGGTCAATGAGAGTATATGATTTGGGCATAGAAGAATGATACCATAAACAAATTAGGAGAGCAAAGTATAATTTACCTCAGATCCTTGGAGAAGGGAGAAATTTATGACCAAAAAAGATCTAAAGAAGATTATGAAAGGCAAAATGGACAACTTTGATTACATTAAATTAAAAAGTTTTGCACAAAGTTGGGAAAATATTTACATCCAGTGGTTCTTATAAAGGTCTCATTTTTAAAATACATAAGGAACTGTGTCAGATTTATAAGAATACAAGTCATTCCCCAATTGATAAATGATCAAAGGATATGAACAGATAATTTTCAGATATACAAAATTAAAGGCATTTATAGTCATATGAAAAATTGCTCTTACTCATTGTTGATTAGATAAATGCAAATTAAAACAATTCTGAGATACCACCTCACATCTCTCAGATTAGCTAAGATGATAAATGTTGGAGGGGATGTGAGAAAACTGGGACACTAATGCATTGTTGGTGGAGTTGTGAAATGATTCAACCATTTTGCAGAGAAATCTGGAACTTTGCCCAAAGGCTATCAAACTGTGCATATCCTTTGACCCAGCAGTGTCATTTCTGGTTCTCTAGCCCAAGGAAATCATGAAGAAGGGGAAAAGGCCCACATGTACAAAAGTGTCTGTAACATCTCTTTTTGTGGTAGTAAAGAATTAGAAAATGAGTACATGGCCATCAATTGGGGAATGGCTAAATAAGTTGTGATATATGAAGATAATGGAATATTATTTTTCTATAAAAATGAACAAGCTGATTTTAGAAAGGAAGGGGAAATTTTACATGAATTTATGCTAAGTGAAACAAGCAGAACCAGAAATACATTGTACACAGTAACAGCAAGAATGTGAGATGATCAACTATGAAACATTTGGTTCTTTTCAGTGGTTCAGTGATTCAAAGCAATCCCAATAGACTCTATACAGAAAATGCCATATGTTTCCAGAAAAAAGAAATAAGAAGACTGAATGTAAGTTAACAGAGACTATGTTCACTTCTTTTTTTCTATTTTTTTTCTTTCCCATGTTTTTTCCCTTTTGCTCTAATTTTCTCTCCCAATATGATTCATAAAGCCATGTGTATTAAAATACATAGTTTTTAAATGTTTCTAGAAGAAATATCAACAATCTCAGACATCATATTGTTCACATATGATGAAAGACTCCTCTTGAAAGAGGAGAGTGTGAACTTAGGCTTGAAACTTAAAATTAAAAAAAATAAGATCCCAATAATAGGTCCCATCATTTCTTGTCAAACAGAAAAAAAGAAAGAAATGGAAGCATTGTCAGATTTTATAATCTTGAACTCAAAGATTAGACAACAGACAGTGACTGCAGCCATGAAATCAAAGATTTTTGCTCTTCTGAAGGAAATCTATACCAAATCTGGATGAAATACCTCAAAGCAGATGCATTTCCTTGCCAACAACTATCAGAATAGTCAAAGCTATGGTTTTTCAAGTAGCAATGTATGTCTGTGACAGGTGGATTATAAGGAAAAATGAATGCCACAAAATTGATTCTTCAAATATTCTGCTAGAGAAGATTTTGGAGAATCCTTTGGGCCACAAAGGGATCAAATCAGTAGATAGTTAAAGAAAATGATTTATGCTATTCACTGGAAGATCAAATACTGAAGATGAAGCTTAAATACTTTTGGCCACATAATGAGAAGATGGGATTCATTAGAAAAACTCTTGATTTTGAGAAAGATTGGAAGGCAAAAGGAGAAGAGGAAAGCAGACAGTAAGATGAATAGATTGTAAGATGGAAACAATCATCATGAACTTAGACAGACTTTGGAAGATATTGGGGGATAGAAGGGCCTGGAATGCTATGGTCCATGAGATCATAATGAGACAATCATGACTGAATGAATGAATAAAAAATCAGTAAGTGAGAAAAATAACTATAAAAATGCAATACTTATTCCTATTTAAAACACAGGAAAGCATAAAGATGAATGGAGATTTCTTAAAATAATAGGTAATATTTATTTACAACTAAAAGCAAGCATTACTTACTGCAAGATAAACTTAAAGCCTTCCCAGTAAGATCAGGGATGAAGCAAAGATTTCCTCTATCACTACAATTATTCAATACTGTACTCGAAATGCTACCTATATTAATAAGAAAAGAAAAAGAAATTAAAGAAATAAAAATAGGCATTGAGCAAACCAAATTATCCCTCCTTGCAGATCATGAGTTTTTATACTTAGACAACCTAGACAATCAATTTAAAAATTAGTTGAAACAACTACCAACTTTAGCACAATTGTAGATATAAATCATTAGTATTGCTATACCAATAGCAAGAGATAGAAAAAAGAAATTCCAATTAAAGTTACACCAGACAATATAAAATATTGGAGTTGTAAATTAGTCCTACAATTCTGGAGAACTACTTGGAACCCTGCCTAAAGAGCTATAAATTTGGGTATACTTTTTGACAAAGGAACATTACTACCAAAAATAGTAAAGAAAAGAGATAAGGATCTGTTTGCACAAAAACGTTTATAACATGTCTTTTTTTGGTACCAAAGAATTGGAAATTGAGAAGATGCCCATAAATTGCAAATAACTGAAAAAGTTATATTATTTTTATGGAATATTATTGTTCTATAAGAAATCATGAGCAGGATGGATTCAGAAAAACTGAAAAGACTTATATGAACTCATACATCATGTAATGAACAGAACCAGAAGAATACTTTATACAATAAAAGCAATATTGTGAGGATAATAAACTGAGAAAGACTTAGCTACTCTGGTCAAGTCAATGATCCAAGAAAATTGAAAATAACCTATGATGAAAAATGCTATCTAATACTGGAGAAAGAACTGATGAATTCTGAATGCAGATTGAAGCATGAATTTTTACATATTTCTTTATCTTTATTGAACATAATTGTATTTTTTTCAACATGGTTAATATGGGAATATGTTGTACATGCCCTCATATGTATAACAAATCAAATTGCTTATCTTTTCAAAGAATGAGAGAGGTGGGATAGAGGGAATTTATAATTAAAGTTTTTTAAAGGTCATTGTTTAAAAATTTACATGTAACTAGGAAGTATTTAACAAACTATTTTTCTAAAAAGACTATTACAAGGTAGCTATAAGTTCCTCCAGCCAGAGTGCTCTATCCTTTCCTCCTGCCTTAACAAGATATACCACCTCTGTCTTAATGATCTACACTTGTCTCTTCAAAGCTTGTCCCAGATAATAATGTTGCCCTCATTGTTGACAATAACATTGAATGGTTTGTGTAAAACTGACTTTTCAGGATTTGATACTGCTTGGACTATCTTCCTTTCTATTGTTGGATGCCCTGGAAATCAGGATGTGATGAGCCCATACTGGAAAGACATGGGGAATGAGATGTATCATAACTCCTGAAGTACCCTCACGGAATATGGTATTGTCAAGACATGGGATGACATGAATATCTGGGACCACACTTTCTGCAATAAGCTCCTATAGTCCCTGCAATATACTCCATTTTGTTCAGTAAAGCTCTCTAAGGTCCCAAACAGAGAAAATGACACAGAACTTTTTTGAGACTTTTTACATGAGATGGAGGTTATACCCCAGCCTCCCTGTCTACCTTTTAGGAGATAGGGTTCAGTCAGATGTAATATGATGAATTATGACCTTCCATTAATCATTATAAATGTTTCTAAATGGATTTGTTTTTCTTTTGTCAAAGGTATGGGAAAATAGGGCAAATAGGTGCTGCAGTAGATAGAGAGCCAGGACTGGAGTCAAGAAGACTTAACTTCCTAAGCTCAAATCCAGCCATTAGACACTTACTAATTTTATCACTTAACCCTGTTTGCTCAATTTCCTCTTCTGTAAAAATGAGATTGAGGAGAAAATTTCAAATCATTCTAGTATCTTTGCCAACTAAGTCACAAATAGCCATGCATGACTGAAATGACTAAACAGCAGCAGCAACATAGCATGATAATTGTCAAAAAAAAAAAAAAAAAGAAAGAAAAAAAAAGAAAAAAGAAAAAGAAAAAAAAAAAGAAATGAGACTGTCATGGATTTATTTTTCATTTTTGACTTAGAATTTAAAAATTGAAAAGATAAATGACATAAGTGGTTTATATAGGTATGAGATAAACACCCCCTCCCCAAGTTCTTCAGTGTATCTTCAGGAATACATCTTTAAACATAATCCTTGAAAAAAATGTGTAATTTATTGTCACAGAATTATTTTATTCTATGAATTCTGTTCTGCTCTACAAAACAAAATAAAAACAACAACAACAAAAAAGAATACATCTATTTTAACATAAATCTAGACAAATGTTGTGGTGGGGACGTAATACTATTGCTTACATGTAAATTGTACAATCTTTAAGGAAAAATGTTTTCTATTTTCTTTCTTAATGTTATTCATCCCTATTCTTAATTCCCAGAACTATGAAGGTCCCCTTCTTTCCCCCACTTCAACACAGATATGAATGAAGAGTTTTTATAGTCTTGGGAGTTCAATGAGACCAATGCCTATTAGTTGGAAAAGGGCAAGAACTGTACACTTGCACACAAACTTAAAACTACTCCAAATGAAAGTGCATAAATTAAAGAAAATAAGAAGAAAACAACTATGGAGAAAACTAACATATGAAGGCAATGAAGAGATAGTCTGATATGGTGGCAATGACTGATGTGAAATGCAATATGGAAGAATAAGCTATAAAATTTGGCAGCTGATTGGATTTGTGAAATGAAGGGACAGTCAGTCAAAAAATGACTCTAGGAAAAAATGTAAAGGTGAAACTGAATAATTTACAAGCTTTCATCTTCAGGATTACAATTTTGTGGAATGGAAAGAAGTTTATGAAGTAGAAAGAAGTAGAATGGAAAGAGGTTGGATTAGACAATATGAAATCTAACTCTAAACCATTTATGAGACAGTAGAAAGTGTCCTAGACCTTAAATCAGGAGAATTGCACCTAATTCCTAGCTGTAATAACATTTAATAACTATACAATTTTTGATGAGTCATTTTCTTCTCTTCCTGCTTCAGTTTTCCCATATGTAAAATGAGGAATTTGGATCAGATTACTTCAAAATCTTCTTTTAGTTTTAATATACCAAAATATATTTACAGTATCCAGATCCTCCCACCCAAATATTTAAAGCTTCACTTAATAGGGACATGATTTTTGTCTTCAAATACAGGGTGTGCCCAAAGGATAAATGGTCAAAGGATATGAATAGGTAGTTTTCAGGTGAAAATGTTAAAACTATTATATCCCAAAGAAATACTAAAGAAGGGAAAGGTACCTGTATGTGCCAAAATGTTTGTGGCAGCCCTTTTTGTAGTGGCTAGAAACTGGAAAATGAATGGATGCCCATCAATTGGAGAATGGTTGGGTAAATTATGATATATGAATGTTATGGAATATTATTGTTCTGTAAGAAATGACCAACAGGAGGAATACAGAGAGGCTTGGAGAGACTTACATCAACTGATGCTGAGTGAAACGAGCAGAACTAGGGGATCATTATACACTTCAACAATGATACTGTATGAGGATGTATTCTGATGGAAGTGGTTATCTTCAACATAATGAAGATCTAATTCAGTTCCAATTGATCAATGATGAACAGAATCAGCTACACTGAGAGAAGGAACACTGGGAAATGAGTGTAAACTGTTTGCATTTTTGTCTTTCTTCCCAGGTTATTTTTACCTTCTGAATCCAATTCTTCCTGTGCAACAAGAAATTCGGTTCTGCACACATGTCTAGGATATATTTAACATGTATGGGACTGCCTACCATCTAAGGGAGGGGGTGGAGGGAAGGAGGGGAAAATTAGGAACAGAAATGAGTACAAGGGATAATGTTGTAAAAAATTACCCATGCATATGTACTGTCAAAAATATAATTATAAAATTAATAAAACTTTTTTAAGAAAAGAGTATAAGCATGTAAAATGTTAAAAACTATCTTTAGTCATATAAAAATATTCTAAATCACTTTTGATTAGAGAAATGCATATTAAAACATATCTGAGGTACCACTTCACACCTATCAGATTGGTTGAGATGAAAGAAAAAGAAAATATAAAATTATAAATTGGGGATGTGAGAAAACTGGGGCATGAATGTACTGTTTTTGAAGTTGTGAACTGGAAAACAATTTTAAACTATGCCAAAAAGGCTAAAAAAGGTGCATACAATTGATTCCAAAATACACTATTATGCTTGCATCCCAAAGAGATAGGATAAAAAGGATAAAAGACCTAGATGTACAAGAATAATCAAAGCAGCTTTTTTGTGATGGCAAAGAATTACAAAATTAGAGGATGCTCCTCAATTGGTGAATAAGTTAACAAGTTGTGGTATGTGAATGTAATGGAATACTATTTTTCTATAAGAAATGATGAGCAGGCAGATTTTAGAAAAACCTGGAAAGACATATGCACTGATGTTGAGTGAAGTGAACAGAACCAGTGATGACTGTCTTGAAAAATGCCATCTACAATCAGAGAAAGAACTATAGAAACTGAATGCAGATCAAAGCATTTTACGTTCACTTTTTAAATTTAGTTTTTGTATTTTTTCCCATTTTTTCTCATACACACACACACACACACACACATACAGATTTCTTATTGTCTTTTGGAGGGGAAAGAAGAGAAAGAGGGAAAAATTTTGGAACTCAAAATCTTACAACAATAAATGTTGAATACTACCTTTACATGTAACTGGAAAAATATAAAGCTATTAATGGGGAAAATACAAGGTATCTCAAAAGTTAGTATGTTTATAAACTTTAGTTAAACCTTATAAATACAGGGAGTCACAAATTTGTTGGTAAAATAAAAAACTTACAAATACATTCAGATTTTTGGGACTCCTTATATTTAAAGGATTCTAGGTAAAAATTTGTTTTGTTTGATCCCAGACTGAAGAACTAGGAGCAATGATTGGGAAATATAAAGGCATAAGCTTAAACTTGTTTTAAAGAAAAAAAAATCTCCACAAAATTTTCCCATAAGTAAAGTGTGGAAACCTCTCCAAGTAGAGGTTTTTCTTTTATGGGAACTTTTCAAGCAAAACTTGGTATCAACTGTTTCAGTGTGTCAGTGAGATTTTTTTAAAGGTATGGATTACAAAGAAATAATAATGAAACAAAAAGGGCTCATAGATGCAAAATGTCTGTAGCAATTCTTGTGATACAAAGAATAGATGCTCATCAATTGGGAATGGCTGAATGGTATCTGAAATGATATTTGAAAATAATGGAATATTAATGTTCTGTAAAAATGATGAACAAGTTGATTTTCGAAGGGCCTGGAAAGATTTACATGAACTAATGCTAAGCAAAAGAAGCAGAAACAGGAATACGTTGTATGCACTATAGAAAGACTGCATGTTGATCAAGTATGATAGACTTGGTTCTTCTCAGCAGTTCAGTTATCCAAGCCAATCTCAATAAACTTTGGGTGAAACATGCCATCTAGGTCTAGAGAGAGGACTATGAAAATTGTATATAAATCCACACATGCTATGTTTACCTCTGCCATGGAATCAGAAAGCACCATCTTCATGGTTCAAATCTGACCTCATACACTGGGCATACTCTGAGCACAAAACTAATCTGCCTCAATTTCTTATCTGTAAAATGAACTGGAGAAGAGAATAGCAAACCATTCTAGTATCTTTGCCAAGAAAACCCCAAATGGGGTCACAAGAAGTCAGATATGACCAAATGGCTTAACAAAGAAAAAAAAAAAAAAAAAAAAACAATACGGACTGTATTTGATGATCTTTGAACATGTTATGATTTTGAAATTGTTATCATTATTCAATAATTATTTGTCAGATACATAGCCATATTTCTTTAATCAGGATAATTTAGATGGCTACACACTCTCCCTTCACTTTTGTGAAGTTGAAAAAAGAAAAAGAAAAACATAAAATGAAATAAGCTGATAAACTGACTTTAGTCAAGAAAACAAACAATGAGCCATGCTTTTCGCAATACAGTGTCATCCCAGTATCTTGCAAAATTCAAGAAATTATCAAATTTTTGGCCCTGAGTTAGGAAGTAGAGGTTTAAAGTTTGTTGAATATATGCTATTTATTAATCAGGTCAGTATGTAATCCATTTTGGGAAGATTTCCATTAGAAATGGCTTACACAAAACATGTTGGTGCTTTTAGTATTAAAATTTAATCATGAGTCTTAAGATTTTGCAATTTTCTAAATTGGTTCTTCACATTAACTGTGTGCTGTCCATATTTTCTCAGAACCTGATCATATTTGATCATTGAAACATTACTATACAGACATGTATATAATGGCACACAAGTTAAATGCTCATGGTTCCTGGGTTTCAGGATTTTTGTAGTCAATAATCTAAAAAGAAAAGAATTGATGTTACTGACTATGTATAGAAAGCTAAATGTGCCTTTCACCTTCAGTCACATTAAATACTAAAAACTGAGATTGACAATATATAATTCCCAAGTAGCAGATAGATTGCATGTTATAAGAAGCTTAGGAAATTATTCCCTCTTCTTTCTATAGCATTGCATTATATGTTTTGCAACTTCTAAATCTTCCCATTTAAACAAAAAGTAGTAAAGTATTAAATTAGTACTATAAGTTTTGAATTTCTGAAAAAATATGCTAACAATCATGAAAATTCTGGAGTTCTTTCAAAACTTACTTTTGCCTTTAACCAACTAAATATGTTATCTTCCTGAAGTGAGTATGCCCCCATAATTATAGTGAAACCAATTATATTGATGCTGCTCATATTAATTCTTCTCCTTACACCATTAGTAAAATATCTCAATTTAAGTGGTTATGGATTTATTTTAGATTTCCTAAAATTAAATTCAGAACATGGGCACATCTATATTCCCCAATAATATCTTCTGACTTTGTTACTTAGACTCCACCCCTCTCTCATTTTAAGTATTTGATTTGTCTAATTTGATTGATAGGCTTTCTATAGATTGGAGAGTCATTTTGATGTCCCCATTAGGGGCTGATTACTTTAGGATGCAGCCAATCATCATTAAATTTCCATTACCCTGGTAGCTGGAAGAAGTCTGGGGAAAATCATTGTGCTGGCAAAATTATCTGTTTGTAATATATATATATATATATATATATATATATATATATATATATATATATATATATATATATATATATATATATATATATATATATATATATATATATATCATTGCTAGCTACATTCTGAATTTATTTTCCTGTATTATGTAAGCCTAGATATAAGGTGACTAATGACAGTGTTCTTCTTTTAACACTTCTTTGTAATAATTTTTCTTTAAGCTCAGAAAATTCTTGTAGAGAACTGATAATTCCAAGTGAATAAATGTAGCTACTTGTCACAGGTTAGTGTTAGAATGGCTCAGAGATTATTTATCACATTGAAGTAAAATAATTATTTTGTAAAGAGCAGTGATCTGCATCTGCTCATATCTTTGAAGTATTCCATGAAGGTTTACTTCTTGGTTTAATGCTTTTTTGTTTCTTTTATAATATTTTAAGGATGCTATTGACTAATGGTTTTGTTGTTGTTGGAGTTTGTTTTGTTTTATCTTTCCAAATCATAGATCAATTGCTAAATTTCATTTCCATGAAGGGTACTTTATTACTTGGATCAGGAAATGTTTACTGATATGGCATTATCTGGTTCTTATAGAAATTCTCCAAAAATTATATGAACAGTTTAAAGAGAGGTATAAATTAATTTTAATAGGTGTTTGAATGATTTTTCATTTTGAAATTTTATTTTTCCTTGTGGCATACAATTTACCTACTGGATCCCATATTAGAGCTGGCTTGATTGAATTAAATTGTAAACATATTAAGACTATTCTTAAAGTAGTGTAATTATGTAAGCAAAATATGTCATTAAGGAATTTTACAATAGGAAAATGGGAAGGTATGGTCACATCTCATGGGCAAAGGATGAAAAGGTCAGTGACCCATTAGTATCCTTGTTACATCTGAAAAAAAATGTGAATGTTCTAGCACATTAGATGGCCTTGTTTTGGAAAAGTTATAGGATGAGAAATCACAGGTGACTTAAAGAGAGAGAGTGGCAGGTAAAAAGAATAACAATAGTGAGAGCTAACAAAAATAGATTATTTCTCATTGATGGAAGGGAAGTAGAGACTATCAAGAGTTCAAAACATTGTAGAGAAACACACAGAGTAAAGGATGAACTGGAATGTAGAAGGACTTGAAATACAGAAAATAACCAAAAGGCCATTTCAATAGCCCAGACATGAGATTATAAGAGTATATCCTATAGTGGCCACTGTGAAAGTAAAGAGAAGGGGTAATGGACAAGAGCTGTTGTGAAGGTAGAAATGACAAGATTTATCAACGAATTACAAAGGTGGAGTGTGAGAGCCATTGAGAATAGGACTAAGGCTGTGATCCTATCCAGTACAGGACAATTCCTTCAATATTAATAGGAACATTTGGGAAAATGGAGGCTCTAGGGAGAAAATAATTTTGTTTTTTATTTCTGACACATTAAGTTTGAGATAACTACAAGATATTTAATTCAATATAACAAAAATGTATTTAGCAATGTAAAGCTGGAACTCAGGAAAAAAGTTAGGACTGAATATATAGATTTGGCAATGATCTTCATAGAAATAATAATTGGACCCATGAAAGTTGATATGATCAACAAGGGAAATGGTAAAAGAGAGAAGAAGAGGATTTCATACTGAGCCATAGAAAATATATCACTGGAAATGACTTAGCTTTCCAATCACTGGAAATCACTGGATCTTCATGATCCAGTAAAAGATACTGAGAAATAGGGATCAGAAACAAAGGAGGAAAATCAGTTAACAATGTTCCTGAACACTTAAAGAGGAGGATTATCCATGGAACGGCATTGATGAAAAATGAAGAAGGAGCATTGAGAAGAAGCTGTTAGATTTATCGATTACAAGATCATTGGTAATTTTGGAGAAAGAAGTTTTAGTTGAATAATAAAACTGGAAACCAGATAACAAGTCTTGAAAGTAAGAAGAAAAGGTAGATGAGAAAGGCATAATTATACATAGCTTTCTGGAGCTGTTTAAAGAATTACCTGAGGATAGATGACATTTAGGCTGATAGCTTGCAGAAATAGTAGTATTGAGAAAAAAAGTTTAGATTTGGTTTTGCATTTGGCTTTGTTGGTGATGGTTCTGGTGGATTGCCTTTAGTTACTTTTGCTTGGTTTGTGTTTGGTTTTCTGAGGCTAGATTAGACATTGACTTCATTGTAGATAGTGGGGGAAGAGGCAGTAGAAAGGATAATATGAAATAATAGAAGGAGAATAATATAAAGGATGATATACTGGAGACAACAGGAAAACATCATATCAAATATGCATTTACTAATGCATTTACTAATGCATTTACTAAAATAATTTATATCTTTACGAATAGGACTATCCTCTGGGAGGATTCTGGGAACATGGTGGTGTAGATCAGTAATTTTTTATTAATTTTATAATTATAAATTTTTGACAGTATATATGCATGAGTAATTTTTTATAACATTATCCCTTACATTCATTTTCCAAATTTTCCCCTCCCTCCCTCTACTCCCTTCCCTAGATAACAGACAATCCCATACATTTTACATGTGTTACAGTATAACCTAGATACAATATATGTGTGTAAATCCAATTTTCTTGTTGCACATTAAGTATTAGATTCCAAAGGTATAAGTAACCTGGGTAAATAGACAGTAAATAAACAAACATTTTGGCACATACAGGTCCCTTTCCCCTCTTTAGTATTTCTTTGGGATATAAGCCCAGTAATAGCACTGCTGGATCAAAGGGTATGCACAGTTTGATAACTTTTGGGGCATAGTTCCAAATTGCTCTCCAGAATGGCCAGATTCTTTCACAACTCCCAGTGTCCCAGTTTTTCCCACATCCCCTCCAACATTCAGTAGATCAGTAAATTTCAAGCTTTCCAGATTTCCCCCACAAATGGAAAAAATTTGTGCCCTAGGGCATACATAGATTGATGAATAATCAAGAAAACCTGGGGCAGAACAGGGGTTCTCCTGGTACAACCCTAGAAGATCCACAAAAAAGACCCAGGTCAGGATTAACCCCTATAAAGTGCAAACACCTCCAGTCTAGCTCCACAGAAAGACCATGTGGGGAGGCCTATGACTATCTGGGTTTGGCTGAAGCCTCAGCACAAATCATAGACACTGTTACCTCTGGACTGAATGTGGAATCTGGGTTCTGAGATAGGGAAGCCTGAGATGACTAGGAATGCTAGGCCCAGTTGTGTGGGGGAGACATAGCCCTGAACCAGAAGGAACTAGCACAGCTGTGACTGCAGAGGCAGCAGGCAGGGATGCTGTTGACTGCAGGCACTTGCAGGAGGTTGGAGCTTTTGGACTCGGCTTCCAGTCAGAAGAAGAGAGCCAAAGTAAAAGTAGAAGCACCATCCTCCATCCCACAATTAAAGGTGCTTACATTAATACTTTTCATTTAAAAATGAACCAGCAAAAAAGAACCTCACCGTAGAAACTTACTATGGGAACACGTTAAATAACTCCCTGTTCAGAGAGAATTTATAGAAGGTCTCAAAAAGAATTTTTAAATCAAATGAGAGACATTGAGGAAAAACTAAAAAAATAAAATAAAATAAAAACTATCCCAAAAACAAGATTGTGAATAAAAGTTTACCAATTAGAAAAGGACATACAAAGTCTTAAAGATGAAAATAACTCTTTGAAAATTAGAATTGGGCAAGGGGGAAGCTAGTGAAGTTAATAGAGAGAAAGAAATAAGAAAACAGACTATAAAGAATGAAAAAAATAGAACAGAATGTGAAATAAGAAAAACAACACATCTGGAGAAAAGATCAAGAAAAGAAAATATAAGAATAATTGGATTACCTCAAAACTGTGACTGAAAAAATACCCTTGACACACTAATGCAAGAAATAATCTAAGAAAGTTGTCCTGGTGTGAAGGCAAGATAGAAATAGAAAAAAAAAAAAATCCACTAATCATTACCTCAAAGATTGTGTGTGTGTGTGTGTGTGTGTGTGTGTGTGTGTGTGTGTGTAAAACACATAGCAATACTATTGCCAAATTTTGAAATCCCCAGATCAAAGAGAAAGTTTTGAAGAAACAAGGAAAAAAAATTCAGATACATTAGAGTTGCAAATCGAATTATACAGGACTTAGCAGTAGCCACAATAGAAGACCACAGGTCCTGGAATCATATGTGCTGACAATGAAAAGAATCAGGCCTGTAGCCAAAAAACATATCCAGCAAAATCACCCATAGTATTGAATGAAAAAAAGGACATTCAGCAAACTTGCAGGTTTTCAATTCTTTCTTTCAACCAAATCTGAACTCTATAGAAAATCTAACATAAAAGAGCCATTTTTCAAAGATCAATTTTTAAGAAACTTAACATGGAAAAATTATTTATGCTTTTTTACATGGAAATGTATCCCATATATTTAAGATTTACATCAACAGCTGGGTAGCTCAAGAAAAAAAAAAAGGATTGGGACAAAGTTAAGATAAAAATAGCACTTTTGTTGTATAAATGAGGTGCAGAGGAAGAATAGACAGAGAAATTAGAGCAGAGAGGAGGGCTCATATTTATAAAATTCTACTTACATTGGGAATGAGTGAAATAGGCACCACTGCATACATATCATGAAATGTATAGCATTGTCCAAAATCCATATTGAAGTAAGGGAGGAGGGATGAACAGTGGGGGGAAATAGTAGGGGAAGAAGACAAGAAAGAGATTCATGGATGGGGACATTAAGGAGCAGAAATAAAAGAAATTTAGCAGGGTTTGAAAGATATGTATGTGTATTTTTGAATAGGGTGTGTGTGTGTGTGTGTGTGTGTGTGTGTGTGTGTGTGTGTGTGTGTATCCTTACTTAACTATAGTCTGCTTGGGGTAGGTGAGGGAAGATGAAAGGGGAAAAAAAAAGAATCAAGTAAAAATGTGTGCAGCAGAGAACAAAAGAACCACCAGTAGGTGGTAAAGAAACACTGACAATAATGGATATAATTTCTTCTACTATTATATATCTTTTTTGAACTGGTAATTTATTATTATATATTTTGAATTTCTGATGTTCTATTGAACACATGACAATGTTCTGTTCTGTTTTGTTTCGTTTTCCTTTTTAGTTTGTTTTTTTAATAAATAAAATAAATAACAATTTTAAAATTAGGACCACCTCTTAATGAGAGACAGGGACAAAGGAAGAGATAGTGGGGAAAGATATATGAATGATATGAGATGAGAAGGATTTGAAAAAAAAGATCTCTCCTCAAATTTTCTCATTTTTAGTGAAATTTTAAGCAAGCTCATCCACTAAAAGGAAGTGGGGGAACCAGTTCAAAAGTGATGACCTAGGAAGTTTTGCAGACTAGAAGGATTAGAGAAAATGAAGAACAGCATTAGGGTCTTATTATTGTACATTTTACCTGAAGAGGAACAAAATGACATCTTGATGTTGGGCATTGGAGAAGTACAATGTGTCCATCTGTCACTAATCAGATCAATACAAGCTCAGAAGGCTCTACCTTCAGGCATAAATAGTACATTTGAACATTTGTAGTGAAGATATCTAAATTTGCTCATCTCACATTTCTTTTGAGCTACTATAATTATTTTTTAATAAAATACAATTTTTTATGGATA